>NC_042998.1:203987164-204007164 GCF_006345805.1 Octopus sinensis | reverse complement strand
AAAAAGCAACAAGAATGGATTAAAATCTCGGTACGATCGTTTCGTACGAGGTCATCTTTAATAAGCTACAAAAAATGCATTCACTGCATTTTTTGTAGCTTATTAAAGATGTCCTCGTACGAAACGATCGTACCGAGATTTTAATCCATTCTTGTTGCTTTTTTCCTATATATATATGTATATGTATGTATATATATCTGTGTGTGTGTATTTATATGTATATATGTACACGCACACATGTATGTATTAAAGAAAGCAACAATAAAACAAAAATGATAGTGTTCAGTAGTTGGTTCAGTCTGCTGGCCACAGGAATTTCTGTCCAGGAAATTTGTACATCATCTCCCTCTTTCTCTCATATACCCACTCTTTCTCTCTCTTATTAATACTTTTAATAAAACATCAACTCTCCCTAAATTTCTTTGCCTCTCTCTTTCTCTCCTCTTTTTCTTTGTTTGTTTGTTTCTCCCCCCTCTCTCTCTGTCTTCACTACCGCTCTCATCGTCTCTATTATTCTCACTCCAGCAGTGAGATATATCGATGGGATCGTACGGCAGTGCTGACCTCTGCAGTCTTGTTGGTCTCTTTATATTAAACACATTGGGATACAAGTTCCCATCTCACGAGGTTGATCAATACCGAAATGATGGATTGGGAATTTTCCATGGCTGTGATGTTCACACTCTAGATAGATTTAGGAAACAACTTACCACTACCTTTAGTTAACTAGGCCTTAAAACCACAGTCGCTACTAATCAGTCAAAAGTCAAGTTTTTAAATGTTTGTCTAGATTAGTGCTTTTCAAACATTTTGCTGGAGCGGAACCCCAAGAAAACATTCCACTGGCTCGAGGAATGAACCCCTGTGCAATAATTTAACAGTCTTATGCACACATATCTGCACAGGAGAATTAAAAATTACTGCCGATTTTAGCAGTTTTTTAACTTCTTGCGGAACCCTTGGACTGTATTGGCGGAACCCTGGTTGAAAACCACTGGTCTAGATCATAGGTATAAGATTCCTGTCTCTTTTAGACGAACATTTTCCAGTGAATCACAGTTACAGAAAAATATTCAATAGGCACTCAATTAAATTATCATAGAGCTGTCATAATATAGAGAGCATCATCACACGCGAACACCACTAAGAGCCTACTCCCAGTTGTAACTGTTGAGACCCCAAAACTTGTCCATTCGACAAGAGGTGCATGATTAAATCAGTCATATGTGAGGAGGAAGCTATAGCAACGCTAGATGGTAACATAACCGAAAAGAAGAGTTACATCAGGTTATGTGAAAGCGACTTAAAAAATCGATAGGCTAAGCACATATGTTCCATCAGGTACAGGGAGAAAAGTAAAGCCATTAAGTTGGCAAGCCACACCACATACAATCCACATACACCACATACAATCAAGTGGAAAATATTCGAAGCATCCATGCCAAATGTTAATAGATCAAAAAATATCAACTGTTCGTAGCTGGAAGATCGCAAATCTGTTTCAGATCTAACAACGCCACCACACTGCTCGAATTCAGATCTGAAATTTTCAGCATATGTAAACATTTGGAAATGTCCCTCTTGACGAACTGGAAAATACCACCCTCTCAAAGGATACATAACTCTAATTCCCACGCCCTTTTTCCTTTTATTTTTCCTTATTTTCCTTTACTTTTCATTTTCAGATGTTTTACCCTTCCACCTTCCAAATCTAAATTCTTGCTTTTTCCCGTATTTTCTCGTATTCTTTCATCTTGTTTTAGCCCTGTAAGCATAGCCTGAAGATTGCATGAAAGCACTAAACGTGTTAGAAAATGATGTCTGTGTCGTTTTCATCGCATGAAACTATTAGTAGCTCATAAAACTATATGTTGTGTTCATTAAACAATACACACACACACACACATTTATATATATATATGGTGTGGGTGCTGGGAAGTGGTCAGTGCCGGTGTGTACGGTGTGATGTGATGTGGTGGTGTGTGGTGCGGTGTGGGTGTTGGGAAGTGGTCAATGCTAGTGTGTGCAGGGTGGTGGGATGTGGTGTTGTGTGCTGGTGTGGTGTGCTGGTGTGGTGATTTGTGGTGCATTGTATTGTGGTGTGGCGGTGTGTTGCAGTGTGGCAGGATGTGGTGTGGTGGAGTGGTCGTGTTGTGTGTGGGATGCGAGCGTGGGAATGCAAGAGTGGTGTGTGGGTTGGGGTGAAGGTGTCGGGGTAGGGTTGGGGGTATGTGGGAATGGGGTGTGAGTGGAATGTGGGGTGGGTGGGGTGGGTTGCGATGTATAGGGATGGTGGGTTGAATGTGTAGGGGTGGGGTAACATGGAATGGGTAACGATGGAGGGAGAGGTGGAGATGAAGAGGTGGGTAGGAGTGAAGAGAGGAAGTAGGCGTCAGAGCAAGAGAGAAAAGAGGAGGGGAGTCAAATGGAGAGGAGAGAGGAGTTGGGCCTATGTGGAGCAAAGGAGCGAAGAAAGAAGATTAATTCCTGTTCACGGCGAAGATGGGAGTCCGGATGTGCAAGGACAATCCGAACACAGACAAGTGTTGTAAAGAATGTCCGGAAGAGCGGAAATGGCGCGAGACCGGAGTGTCGTTACCAAGTCTGATGTCTCGGAAGTGTTCCGCAAACCGTTTGACCGATGTATAGAGAAGGACAGAGAGAGCAGGAGATGCAGTAAATGTTTTTGCTAGAAGTGCAGGTGAAGACGTCAGTGATATGATAGGGTTGAAGATGGGTGCCTGTGAAGATGGTGGTGTTGGAGAGATAGGGGCAAGTGCGGCAACGTGGGCGGGAGCTGGGAAACGAGCCGGGCTGGGAGGTAGGGTTAGGGAAGTAACTGTGTACCAGGATGTCACATAGGTTGTTGGCTCATTTGAAGGAGGAGAGGGGTAGGTTAGAGAAGATGTGCGAAGTTGAGGGGGCGGAATGGAGTCACCGGAATGTTCGGAGAATGGTGCGCTGGAGAGGTAGAGTGGAGGTGTGGTAGGTGAGGGGAATTGGGAGACGGGTGACGGTGGGGTGGGTGCGGGAAAGAAAGCAGATGCACGATCCACGGAACGTGCTTTGGTAAGGGCGATGTGGACAGTGGTGAAGGGATATCCACGAAGGATGAAGTGGCGAGCCATGAGTTGAATCTGAGTCACAAAGTCATGGTTGCCACTGCAGAGGCCTGCGTAGTGGGAGGAATTGGGAGTAGGGGATGGGGAGCTTGGAGTATTTAGGGTGAGAGTAGGAGAAGTTGAGGTATGAGTGTGAGTTGGTGTGTTTGTAGTGGATGGAGGAATGCTGACCGAAACGTCAAGAAAGGCGATAGAAGTGTTGGAAACAGTATATATATATGTGTGTGTGTACATATATATATATATATATATATATATATATATATATATATATATATATATATATATGCCTTATTTAAAGCAGCAGAAAATTCAACAAAATCTGTTACTCTGAGTTTCTCGTTGCCGTTCATCAGACAGTTTTTGCCTACAAAAAACTGTCTGATGAACGGCAACGAGAAACTCAGAGTAACAGATTTTGTTGAATTTTCTGCTGCTTTAAATAAAGCATATTACTCTACCACTGGTATTTGAGTACTCTTTTTTCCACCTTGTTTCACATTTATGTGTTTACTCCGGTATATTATATATATATATTATATATATATATATATATATATATATATATATATATATATATATATAGATATAATATTATACTATCTCTATATGTATCTCTCTCTACCCTCCATATGTGTGCGTGCGTACTTAGTAACAGTAAATGGCTGTATTTCGAACGATCGGCGTTCCTTGCCCGTATGAAAGATGTGCAATGCCGGCATTTAATGTTTCATTTGACCAGAACAATCCAAACCGTTTTCAACGTAATTTAATTACGCAAATAAATAAAGTTTTATTTTTTGTTTTATTTCAATCTTTGTTTAATCACTTTTTTTTTGTTTACTTAACAAAATAAACAATTTCTCTGATACACTCAGACGACGCCTGGATACATTTAGGAATTACTCTTTCATTTCTTGTTATTGTTACTCTTGTAGACACTACTATTACATTCGTTGCAACTGCTGTTGTTGTTGTTGCTGTTGTTGTTGTTGTTGTTGTTGTTGCTGCTGTTGCTGTTTTTGCTGCTATTGTTGTTTTATTTATAGTTTCAAATATTTTTTAAAAATTCTGTTTCATTTTTCTGTTTGAGAAAAAAGATAAAGTGCAGAAATAGGAAATAAAGAATTTTGATGTACATAACGTTTCCAAGGTTACTAACCGACAAGAAATGGTTTCCACCAGAAAATGGAACCAAGCTGCTGCTGCTGGGCCAACGTGGAAGTCTCGATGTGTTAGAATTTATTTCCAGATCTCTCTCAAATTACACACTACAAGCTTAGAAAGAGGCATTTAATAATGTAAATCGTTAGGGCTGCGAGCTGGCAGAAACGTTAGCACGCCGGGCAAAATGCGTAGCCGTATTTCTTCTGCCGTTACGTTCTGAGTTCAAATTCCGCCGAGGTCGGCTTGGCCTTTCATCCTTTCGGGGTCGACAAATTAAGTACCAGTTACGCACTGGGGTCGATATAATCGACTTATCCGTTTGACTGTCCTTGTTTGACCCCTCTGTGTTTAGCCCCTTGTGGGTAGTAAAGAAATAGGTATTTCGTCTGCCGTTACGTTCTGAGTTCAAACTCTGCCGAGGTCGACTTTGCTTTTCATCCTTTCGGGGTCGATTAAATAAGTACCAGTTATGCACTGAGGTCGATGTAATCGACTTAAACCCTTTGTCTGTCTTTGTCCACTCTATGTTTATCCCCTGTGGGCAATAAAGAAATAAATAATGTTAATCTTAAATTCCTCCATCGGCCTGATCAGCACCGCCATGCTGGATATTTTAACAGAATTCGCTCGGGTGGAAATATCGGAACCAGGCTTTGAGTCTGAGAATGCTGACACTATGATCTATGGATGTTTTTTTTTTTGAGAATGAGTTCTTTTGCTTGCAACGTTTTCGAAATTTCATGGTTATGATGCTTGGCGCCATCCAAAGTTTGCAGCTCACCAAAAGCCCAAGCCCACTTAATAAGAAACATAAACTCATGCACACACACACACACACACACACCACACACGCACTCACACACACACACACACACACACACACACACACACACACACACACACACACACACACACACACTTTTACGTATACTTTATACTTTTAATAAGAATTTGATATTTTTCTTTCTACCAAAAATGTCTTGTACTTTTCCACATGAATTCAAAACATGAAGGATCATCGCTTTTAACGGCTGTTGCTATTGGTGTTTAGCTCAAAAGTATTCCTGTCGGTACCATCACATGTGAGGCATGATGCACCTAGGAGTACATTACCTAAATGTAGCCTTGATTGTTATGTAGCCCCCAGGAGTCCTAATTCATTTAATGCCACGTTGTTGCCTATCCGCAACAGGAATTAAAAATGTTACCCCAAAGCCTATCAATATTTTCTCTCTGGCTGAGTATACCTTGGACTACATTATTAAATATGTCATTTCATTTCCCAGTGATAGGTTTGTATTCGAAATAAACTTAGTCATTTTTTTTTTTGAAAACCGAATGGCGGGTCGGAGGTTCCTGTTGGTTCGTTATTTGACGAGCAACACCAACTCCAGATATCCACCATTACTTACAGCCAACGCCGTCTTCAAAGCTTGGACATTCTAATCAACATTCTCGCATTGATGCCTCCACTACGCCCCATCCGAACTAGATCTTCCGCAATCACACTCCCCCCCCCATACAATCAACCCTCAACCTCGATGCTAGTTCTCTGCTAATCGTCCATTTTCTCTCTTCGTTCCATTTGCTCTTCATCACTAATACTGGTAACATCAACATTTATTTTCACCACACCGTTTTTCCTGAGAAGAATTTTACAGTCTAAACAATAAAATACCAGATGATTGTCATGGTTGGATTGTTTAAATCAAAGCCCAATTCCAGTAATAATGGTAAAATAGAAAACAAAGAGGAACCAGCAGCATTAATGCCGAATGACTACTTCACAAATGTCAACGATATTCTTAGAAGGAACAAATCAACATTTCCTTGTTTCATCTGGCGACTCTGACGAAATTCACTCCTCACTGGGAAAGAACACAAATTGTAAAATAGCACACACACACACACACACACATACACACATATATACACACACACATACACACACATACACACACACACACTCTCTCTCTCTCACTCACACACACATACACACACACTCTCTCTCTCTCACACACACACTCTCTCTCTCACACACAACACACTCACACACACACACACACTCACACACACACACACTCTCACACATGTATGTATAAACATAAATGTATATATATGAATATATATGAGAAAATAGTGTGCCTGCTTGTGTGTAAAAATAAATGCATGCATATATATATGCAATGTTAACATGAGCAATGTTATATATGCAATGTTAACATGAGCGGGTAAACCTTGGGTGACACAGTTGGGTGTCAGGATAGGAACTATGGTTTGACAAAAACCAGTGGAGTTGAAGAGACCTGAGAGAGCTCCACGGTTGTCCTGGAAGTAGTGGATATGAATCCCAGAGGGCAAAGTGTTGTCTCTGTGGAGAGGACGAATAGCTTAGAAGATGGGCAGGAGAACATAAAAATCACATCTAGAGTAGGTAAAGTAGATGATAGTGACGGAAATCCTACAACTATTAGTTGCGATTGTGCAAGGGTCTGTCCGCTTGGCTCTGATTGTAAACATACAGATATCGTATACAGGTGTAAGATTACCTCAGAGAATAGAGAATATTTCTATATAGGGCCTACCTTATGCTAAGCAGAAAATTACCAATCATTTAAGTTCGTTTAGAAATAGGGACACTTAATGATAGTAACAAAGTATTTTTGGTTGCTTGGAAATTATTAGTAAAGCAAAACCTTATAGAAAAGGCGATATAACGATTGTGTGGAGGAAATGTACCAAATTTTCCTTTCTAAATATATACTATTATAAACACCAGACAAGAACAGGCTATGAGATGTACACATTGGATTAAATATGCACTTGAACGGTTTAAAGAAACATAAATTACCATCTATAGTAATTATACTAGTTAACATAATGGTTGCGATAGTTAATGATACTTTTGCAAATAATACTAAAATAAGTTTAGTAATAATAACAACAATATAAAAGGCGCAGGAGTGACTGTGTTGTTAGTAGCTTGCTAACCAACCACATGGTTCCGGGTTCAGTCCAACTGCGTGGCACCTTGGGCAAGTGTCTTCTACTATAGCCTCGGGCCGACCAAATCCTTGTGAGTGGATTTGGTAGACGGAAACTGAAAGAAGGCCGTCGTATATATATATATATATGCGTATATATATGTGTGTGTGTGTTTGTGTGTCTGTGTTTGTCTCCCCAACATCGCTTGACAACCTATGCTGGTGTGCTTACGTCCCCGTTACTTAGCGGTTCGGCAAAAGAGACCGATAGGATAAGTACTAGGCTTACAAAGAATAAGTCCTGGGGTCGATTTGCTCGACTAAAAGGCGGTGCTCCAGCATGGCCGCAGTCAAATGACTGAAACAAGTAAAAGATAAAAGAATATATATATATATATATATATATATATATATATATATATATATATATATATCAGCTGTGAAGGCGCATGGCTCATGGTTAGAGCGTCGAGCTTACGATCCTGAGGTTGTGAGTTCGAATCCCGGACGGGCGGGCTGCGTGTTGTGTTCATGAACAAGGCACTTTATTTCACGTTGCTCCAGTTCACTCAGCTGTAGAAGTGAGTTGCGGTGTCATAGGTGCCAAGCTGTATCGACCTTTGCCCTTCCCTTAGATAGGGGTGTGGCGTGCATAGGTGACTAATGGACTTCCATAACCAACCTTGTCCGGACTTGTTCCTGGGAGGGTAACTTTCTAGATGCACTCCCATGGTCAGTCATGACCGAAGGGGGTCTCAGCATATTTCAACTATATATATATATAAATATATTTGAAATTTATAGACAAACAAAACACGAGGACAGTTGTATGAGCAACAAGCAGGTGTATTAGTTTGACGCTCGGGAAAATGAAAAAGTCTTTTACGGTTTGAGCCTATGCTCTTCAACAGAAAGGAATAAGAGAAAATAAACAGAGAGAGAATGAAGAAAAAACATGTAAATTTAGCGGTCAAGCATATATATATATATAATAATAATAATAATGAATAATAATAATAATGATAATGATAATAATAATGATAATAATAATAATAATAATAATAATAATAATAATAGTAATAATAATGTTGATGATGATGATAATAATGATAATAATAATAATGATAATGATAATAATAATGATAATAATAAATGATTGATAATAATAATAATGATAATAATAATGATAATAATAATGATAATGATAATGATAATATAATGATATAATAATGATAATAATAATAATAATGATGAGCTAATAATATAATAATAATATAATAATAATAATAATAATGATAATAATAATGATAATAATAATAATGATAATAATAATAATAAGGATGATAATAATAATAATGATAATGATGATAATATAATAATAATAATAATAATAATAATAATAAATAATAATGATAATAATAATAATAATAATGATAATAATAATGATAATAATAATAATAATAATAATAATAATAATAATAATAATAATAATAAATGCCCTGATGCAGTACCAGGCAGTGGCTCTCGTGTCTTTTGATCTTAACTGATTGGAAGTGTTATCATGTACAGTGTTTTGTCTTGGTATAAAAGATGGGCTACAGCAAATATTCTGCTCAATGCCACAGATTTGCTTGTCAGTTGTTTGACCATAACCAGTTGAGCATGTCCCTTAGTGGCTGACGATATGTGCATCTCTGACCACGAGCAGAAGTAGTAGGGGAGCATCATAGCCGTGTGTTGAAAGGAATTCTTGGAGGTTTGGATAATTCACCTTTGGAAACATGGGTGCTTCGTTCAACATCTCCAAACAATCCTTATTCAGGGACCTCTTGAGCGGGATGGGTTACTCGACCAGAAGAAAATTCTAACTGGGCCCCACCTGCAAGGTCATGTGCTGTTTATTTTGATATGAGATCACCATGTCGCGCACATATGGTTGTGATGCATGTGCCTGGTGTACCCTTATCAGATGGGTAGTTCTGATGGGTATACTGGGCTTCGTATATTTTACCGCAGTGTTACTTTGATGGCATGCACTGCTTTCTCACTCAATATAATAATAATAATAATAATAATAATAATAATAATAATAATAATAATAATAATAATAATAATAATAATGATGATAATAATAATAATAATAATAATAATAATGCACAAACAAAAAGTAAAAAATATATAATGAATGCACAGACGAATGGAAAAACATTAATTGAGTGCAGAAACGGATGGGAAACAGACAGAGAAAGTCCCCAATTCTTCATCACTTATCAACCAGTTGGTGTTACTCAGTCTCGCACTGTTAATGATAAGACTGAGCTGCTTCCAATGCCCCGTGGTGGCTGCGAAATTTGCGGAGAATATTGGACCGAGAACAAACAATAGATAGGTAACAGGTGATACAGAAGTAGACGTACGAAAGAGAAGAATATTAATAGAAGACGATGGACGAAGAACAAAGACGAAATGAATAAGAAACGAACAGAATACAGTCTTAAGGCCGAAAGAAGAGGAATGGCGGGTAAGGCTTTAGAGGGCAATCCTTTAGGATTACAAAGGCAACAAATAGCAGGCCGGGTACCAAGGGGGGACACAGAGAATTTAGGAGAGTCAGCTACGTGACCGGTGTAAAAGAAGGAGAGAAAGAAAGGCTGTCCATGGGTCACGTGTCATCAGCAGGCAGAGGAGAATGAGGACGAGAGAGAGAGAGAGAGAGAGAGAGAGAGAGAGAGAGAGAGAGAAAAGGAAGGGACAAAGATGGAAAAAAGGAGACAGAAGAAAGGCGAGAAATAGAAGTAAGTGGGTGAGAGAGAGAGAGAGGAGAAGGCGAGAGACAAAGAGAGAAGAAGAGTAAAGGCTAGAAATACAAGTCTCACGGATATATATATATATATATATATATATATATATATATATATATATAGATAACTTACTGTTAATAAAAACCAGGGTTCGTTGCGTTCCGTTACTCAATAAGTGAAAAACTGTATTGTAAATTCAAAACGAAAGTAATTTGATAAACAAAGTAAATATTTTTATGAGCTGCTGCCAATAGTTTCATGCGATGAAAAACAATTCAGAAAACGTCTTATAACATATCTGCTGCTTTGATGCAATCCTCTGTGGGCAGAACCTCGGGATTGCGTGAAGGCTCCAGACGTGTTATCATAAAATGCTGTCTCAGTTGTTTTTCACCGCATGAAACAGTTAGTAGCTAATAAAAATATATACTGTGTTTTTTTTTTCCTGCCTTTAACCCTCCAACGCGGAGTATAGGCCACTTATAGTTGAATCCCATGTCGCATAATTTTTCGCTTCTGTACTAATACTCTGCCATGAATGTCCCCCTTTCTCTAGTTCCTTTTGTGTTGATCTCCGCCACGAGTTCTTAGGCCTAACTCTCCTTCTATATCCAACCGGTTTCCACTTTAAAGCACTTTTCACTACATTTGGTGTGTCTTTTCTAATTGTGCTACCAATCCACTTCCACTTTTTCTTAAATATTTGATCCCTAATCGAAACTTCATTTTATTCTTTGCCATAGCTCTATATTGCTTATGTGTTCGGGCCATCTAATTTTAAGTATACTATGCAAGCATCTGTTGATAAATGATTCTATTTGCTTATTTGACTTAACTGTTGTTCGCCATGTCTCAGCCCCATACTGCTTTTACGTTAGTGTTAAAAATTCTTATTTTGTTCTTTATTGAAATTACACTTGCGCTCCATACTTTTTTAAACAGGTTTTTTTTTACTGTGTTTACTAAATAATATCTATCTCTCACAACATGGAGTACTTTTTTGTTGACCTTTGCGTCTATACACGTATAATTCTCCTCTTACACATGTGTAAATACAAAATATAGGCTGTGAATGACGCAGTTGGATGGCAGGATGTATGCGGTTTTGTGCTGTTTCTCTTCGTCATCGCAGTATATTATGTCGAACAAAGTAGCGTTGACTGAAGTATATTCTGGCAAACAATATATTTATATATTTATTCACTCTCTTCACACATGACTACTCTCTTCTCATAACATGTTCAACATGTTTGAGTGCACACAAGCATGAAAATACCTTTCACATAGGCGCCAGCGTCAGGTGTACAGTCTGCTGTCAGACGTGAATAAAGACATAATATTTGGCCTTTGAAACTGGTGAAGTGAACCGACGCAAAATGCAAGACCCCCTGTGATCCAATGATGTCGTTCACACCACTTCTAACCTCATTACACGTCATGCCAAACAGGAGAATGACTTCTCCCAGGATTACCTCCACAGTGAAAAAACTTCTCGCGTCTGAGTGCACTCTAACATGTTGATGTTTACCTTACATGAATATCTTTCTATGTATGTATGTATGTAATTTTCTTCTCTTTTACTCTTTTACTAGTTTCAGTCATTTCACTACGGTCATGCTGGAGCACCACCTTCTAGTCGAACAAATCGACCCCAGGACTTATTCTTTGTAAGCCTAGTACTTATTCAAGCGGTTTCTTTTTGCCGGACCGCTAGGTTTCGGAGACGTAAACATACCAGCATCGGATGGAGACAAACACAGACATACACACACACACACACACACTCACACACACACACACACACACACACACACACACACACACACACACACACACACACACACACACATATATATATATGTACATATATAGGACGTGCTTCTTTCAGTTTCCGTCTACCAAATCCACTCACAAGGCTTTGGTCGGCCCGAGGCTATAGCAGAAGACACTTGTCCAAGGTGTGTCTTCTACGATAGACTGAACCCGGAACCATGTGGTTGGTAAGCAAGCAACTTACTACACAACCACTCGTATGAATGTATGTATGTATGTATGTATGTATGTATGTATGTATGTATGTATGTATGTATGTACGTGTCTGTGTGTGTGTGTGTGTGTGTGTGTGTGTGTGTGTGTTCTTTTCTGTTTTTAGTCATTTAAATTCTTCCTCTGAGGAAGGAGCTGGTTTCTAACAAAGATACAAAGCCCCGTCCTTAGAACTTAGATGACGAAAACGATGTCACATTTTAGACTTGAGAAAAGTCTTGCAGGGTTTTACCGTTCCACTTCCGGATTGTATCTGTAATTCGCGAGCTGGTTGATTTCGTTTTCTGAATATCTTCTCGCGCACCAATTATCATTGGTTTAAATGTGAATTTAAAATCTGGAAGTAGAAGTTAGGTATTTCTAAGCAGATGTCCAGAGTCATCTTCTTTCTCTTGAATTCTTAAAGAGATGTTCACATCAGGAGGACAGCTGGCTGTACATACCATTTCTTGCCCGTCCCAAACAACAATGTCCGGCCTGTTATGCCTCCACTTGACAGATGTTTTGATGAGAATGTCCCACTAGTATTCCTTGTATTGATGTCTTAGTATGTATTCGGCAATAGACGGATTCTCTATATTTTTTCTAGGAGAGTCTTTTTTCCGAATGGCATTTTATACCATGTCGCTTAGGGAGTTATACCTTGATCACATTTTTGGGTGTCTGCTAATCACGAGTGATGTCTTCCACAGAAATATTACATAATCTACATTTTCGGTTGCATCTTCTAACTCCAAGGGAATCACTGTTTCCTCTGTTGATAACGTATTTCGTAGCAATCAGCTGTTCTTGGATTGGATTGCCTTCAGTGTGTGACGTAATGGAGCCGTCACGAGTCCTGGAGAGGTTGTGCTTCATTTTGATGTTACTGTCTTCTTCAATGTATGAATGTATGTATGTATGTATGTATACATGTATGTATGTATGTATGTATGTATGTATGTATGTATGTATGTATACATGTATGTATGTATGTATCTATGTGTGTTTTGCATTTGTGTTTGTCTCCTATGTTGCTTAACAACCGATACTGGTTTGTTTGCAAAAGCGTAACTTAACGGTTCGGCAAGGGACCGAAAATACAAAAAGAAATGATAAATTGTGAAAGAGGATGAATAAAAAGATGAAGGAAAAAACAATATTTAAGAGAGAAATGAAAGGAAAGAAAAAAGTCAAAGCACCCAAGAAAACATAATTCTTTTACTCTTTTACTTGTTTCAGTCATTTGACTGTGGCCATGCTGGAGCACCGCCTTTAGTTGAGCAAATCGACCCCAGGACTTATTCTGTCTAAGCCTAGTACTTATTCTATAGGTCTCTTTTTGCCGAACCGAGACGTAAACACACTAGCATCGGTTGTCAAGCGATGTTGGGGGACAAACACAGACACACAAGCACACACACACACACACACAAATATATATATATATATATATATATATATATATATATATATATATATATATATATATAACATATATATACGACGGGCTTCTTTCAGTTTCCGTCTTCCAAATCCACTCACAAGGCTTTGGTCGGCCCGAGGCTATAGTCGAAGACACTTGCCCAAGGTGCCACGCAGTGGAACTGAACTCGGAACCATGTGGTTGGTAAGCAAGCTACTTACCACACAGCACTCCTGCGCCTATGGACATGAAAAATAATGAAGAAATTGAAAAACTGAAGAAAAGAAAAGATGAAGAAAAATGGTCAAATAAGAATGAAGGAACAAAGAATTGTAAGAAAATAATTAAAAAAAGAGAAAATTTTAAAAGTGAAAAATTGAAATCTGGGAGACAAAAATGAAAAGCAGCGAGGTAAAAATGGTAGAAGAGAAAATTAAGAGAATTGATATTGAAGAGAGAATGATAAAGACTGGAGCAGGAAGTGAAGAAAAGGAATGGAAATAAGGATGGAAGAGAGGAATAAACATATAGAAGGAATTTGTGGAAGATAGGGAGCAATGAACAAGGTAACGATATAGGCAACATTGAGATAGGAGCAGCAGATACAGGCAACAGACTAGCAATTAATAGGCAACAAATAACAGGCAAAGATCCTATAAGAGGCAGAAAAGAAGGAACTAAAGTATGAAAGGGAAGCGAAATAGAAAGAGAAGGAAGAAGATATGAGATGACATTAGCTCTGGAAATATAGACGTGAACGTTTGTGGAAACGGTAGAATATAGAAGCAACACAGTTGAAACAAGTAAATATTAAGTTATAAACATAATCAGTTTGGTAAGAAGTAATAAAACGAGGCGATTGGGTAGCAACGATCAGAAAATGTCGAGTAATAAACTTGTTACTGGCAAAATGGCTGAAGATATGAGGTAATAAAGAGTGAGTAATATGTAGATATCAAGCAATAAGCAGACGACATATTAGAAAGAGGCAGATGTTAGGTAATACAGGTCAGTAACGCGTACGGTTCTCAGGTAAAACTGAGCAAACATCCTATCAGCATATGCATATGGATCGATACACATGAGCAGGTGAGACAGAGGTGTGTAGATGATAGGTGAAGAATAAAAGAAGGGAAGAAGAAAGAAAATGGTAAATGAAAAAGAGCAGCCACAGAAAATAAAGAATGAAAAGAGACGTGTTTAGGAGGCCATAACCACCACGATACTTGCCTCAGCCTCCTACGTATTCTGTTATTACCTATTTTTCGAACCGCTATGTTAAAGGAGATAAAAGAGAAATGATATAAACATATTTTAGATTATACAGTTCTATATTTAAGAGAGGAGGAATTATGTACGTTATTTACTTTATTTACATTTGACGGATATTTGTTCTCATCTTGTTTGTTGTTAACACAACGTCTCAGCTCATATATACCCTCCAGTTTTCATCATATGGTGGTGCTCCAGCAAGACTGCCGTCGCATGGCTGAATCGAGTAAAAGAGTAAAAGAGCAGTATATATATATTATATATATATATATATAATATTATAATATATATGTATAGACAAATATATATCCACAGACAAACATACACATATGTATATATATATATTTTAGATACTATATATATATATATATATATATATATATATATATATTATATATATATATATATATATATATATATAATATATATTATATATATATATATGGTATGGTTTGTCTGTGGATATAATATATATATATATCCCCTCACCATCCTCCACATACCTCACCTCTAACCCCACCTTCTACCTATCCACAACCCCCACTCTACCTCAACCTCCAACCGAACCCACACTCCACCTGTGCTTTCCCCACTCTCACCTCCCCCACCTCCCCACAACATCACACCACACTACACTACATCATACAGCATTACACATCACATCACAACACACCACCCACACACCCATCCCCACATCTCCACACCCACACATACATATACACACATGTCCAGAGCACCAGCCCTCTTTCACACGCACATACGTACTCTCTTATACACACACGCACCTTTGTGTTGGAGGCACCTTCGTATTGGAAGTCACTTGACCCTGTTATCTCCCCTTCTGTCACTCTCGCGTCTGACCACTGTCCGAAGTCAGGACGCCATGATAGATCGTTAGCTCCTACACGCATTTTTTCTCTCCTTGTTTCTCTCCTAGTTTTTTTTCTGTATATCTTTCTGTTGAAGAGCGTAGGCTCGAAACGTAAAAGACTTTTTCTATTCCTGAGCGCTATACTAATACATTTGTTTGTTTGTACTCCACCTGCGTTCGTCTTTTGTTTATTTTCGTAAACTTTCCCTTTATATATATATACACATACATTATATATATATATATATATATATATATATATATATATATACATACATACATACATACATACATACATACATACATACATACATACATGCATACATTCAACCACCTTTCGAAACGTTGGTAGTGCTTGACTACTTCTATTCCTCTTTCATTCACACAACTATCGTATAATAAGCAACATTTGTTCCCTTCGAACTGGGACGAAGTGTATCGATTAATAAACACACACACACACACATAGGTGCAGGCATGGCTGTGTGCTTCCCAACCACATGGGTCCAGGCTCAGTCCCACTGCGTGGCATTTTGGGCAAGTGTCTCCTACTATAGCCTCAGGTCGACTAACGTCATATGAGTGGATTTGGTAAACAGAAACTGAAAGAAGCCCGTCGTATATATTATATATATATATATATATATATATATATATAAAGGGCAGTTGTCTGTCTGTGTGTCTGTGTGTCTGTCAGGTGTGTCCCTCACCCTGACCAACGGCTTTCAACCGATTCTCATGAAACTTGACAACACAAGCCCAAATGTCATAATTCAAAAAACTAACGCAGCGAAAATTTGAAAAGTTCCCCAGTTTGAAAAAAATGATAAATTCAACATGGGGTCGAGAATCTAAGCTTTTTATATGCAACACATTTTCTGTTGTAGTTTTCGCAACTTGCAATCGATTTTCACCAACTCATAGTGAAGCTTAATGTTACCCTAAGAAACTTAATTCTGGCGGTTAGTTTTCCATGCAAATCTTACCATTAGAAAAATCGATAAAATCATGCCATTTTGGAAATCGCGTTCAAATTCAAGATGGCATTTTCGACAATATCTTTAACAAATTGGCAGGAATTTTTTAAAAATTCACAGCGTGCATCATGTCTGGTCCAAGGAGCATATGGCCCTTTTTATTCCAATATGATACTTTATTACTGGAAAAATCGGTTAATTAAATCAATATGGGCATACATAGCAAACCGATTGTGTATTAAACGCAAACCACAGACTGTCTAGGGGACGCAATTGGTGGGTGAATTATCGATAGCTGTTTGATAGTTATTTGGGAGTGAAGAGAAGACATTGCAACCTACACATGCGCCTTCGTTCCCTAGAGGGAGGGAAAGGACTAGATGGGATTATTCCTTATGTGTTTACGGATGGTTGAATTTTGTGTGTGTGTGTGTATACATATATGTGGGGGTGTGCGTATGTGTGTATATATAGTGGGGGGGAGCATGTGCAGGCTTTCATATTACATGCAGCTTACGTCAGTTGTTCATGTATACAAAGTTGCATTAAACACACACATATATGTATGCATGGAAAAAGTGTGTGTGTGAGTATAATAATATGTATGTGTGTGTGTATGTATATATAATATAGATATATATATATATAATATATATATAGATATAGTATATATATAAATATATATATATTTCTTCTAATATCATCGCATCTTAGAATATATGAAATATATATCTACACACACACCCACATATATATATATACATATTATATATATATATATATCTATATATATATTATATATATCTCCATATCTCTCTCTCATATATATATATATAATATATATGTATGTGTGTGTATGTATATATATAATATATAAGATAGATATATTATATATATATATATATATATATATATATATATTTCTTCTAATATTCATACGCATCTTTAATATATGAATATATATCTATATACACATATATATATATATCTCATATCTCTCTCATATAATATATATATATATATATATATATATATATATATGTGTGTTGTGTGTGTGTGTGTGGTTTGTGTATATATATATATATATATCAAAATGTGACCTTGGGTGTACCGTTGGTGATTTTTTCCCTCTTTCTTCCCTTCTCTGGATATTTACTTCTCCTATGTTTCCGACGAAGAGCTCCGCTCGAAACGTTAAACCCTCCTTCTTTCCTTCTTTCCTGAGCGTCCAATAATACTATATTTGCTCCACGTCCTCGCGTTGTTGTGTTTTTTTGTGCTTTCCTGTTTGGATTAACTATATGCATATATATTATATATATATATATATATATCATTACAGATATAGGGTGAAATATAATTAATTCAATAAAATCAACAAATTTCACCTAGTAGTATTTCGGTATGGAAAAAAAGATATTCGGTGAAAAACTTATATAATTATAATAATAAGGTTTTTGCAACAAGTTGCTTGACCACATACCGAAAATTTTAGAAATAGCAGCCAAAGGGCTACAATATAGTAGTAAGTTTGCCTTTTTATTGTCTTCAAAAGTTTGTGTTTGGATAATATTTTTTATGTAAAAGTTGTGCAACAACTAATAAATACAAAATACATTCGGTTGTGCAAATCCTTTGCACGGGAAACCTGCCTTTGTGTGGCGTGTTTCCCCATTTTGTAAATTCCTCTTCGGCTTTCCTCGCCATTCTCTGCTTTGAGCATGGCGACTTCAAAGCCATGAAGTCGTTCTCCGAGAAGAACGGTGGTCTCCTTGGCAACGCTTACGACGTTGATTTCCCTCCCTTCCCCTTCCCCACAGCTTCACGAGGGAGGGAGAGAAGGGGAGGAGGAACACAGGTGCAGGTGCGAGCATGGACGCCGACACACGAAGAATTGGAAGAACCCAGACGACAGCTTCAAAGTCAAACGACTACTACGGACAACTCTACCACGACCACGACCACGACCACGTCCACCACCATCCCCACCACCTTCACCACCATCACCACCACCATCACCACCACCATCGCTGCCAACCCCACCACCACCATCAATACCACCATCACCACCACCATCGCCGCCACCACCACCGCCGCCACCATCACCACCACCATCACCACCACCACCACCATCATCACCATCACCACCACCACCAACGTCGCCACCACCATCACTACCACCACCACCATAACCACCATCACCAACTCCACTACCACAACCACCACCAACTCCACCACCACCACTATCTCCACCGCCACCACCACCACCACCCCCATCATCACCACCAAAACCACCATCACCACCACCACCATCACCACCACCACCATCACCAACATCACCAACTCCACCACCACCACCATCATCACCACAACCAACTCCACCACCATCACGACCACCACCATCACCACCATCACCACCACCATCACCACCACCACCACCACCATCACCACCACCAACTCCACCACAACCACCCCAACACCAACTCCACCACCACCAACTCCACCACCACCAACTCCACCACCACCATCACCACCGCCACCACAACCACCACCACCACCACCATCACCACCACCACCATCACCACCATCACCAACTCCACCACCATCACCATCACCACCACCATCACCACCACCACCACCACCACCACCACCAACAACAACTCCACCACCACCAACTCCACCACCACCAACTCCACCACCACAACCACCACTATCACCACAACCACCACAACCAACTCCACCACCAACACCACCATCACCACCACCACCATCACCACCATCACCAACTCCACCATCACCACCATCACCACCACCATCACCACCACCACCACCGCCACCACCACAACCACCACCATCACCACAACCACCACAACCAACTCCACTACCACCACCACCACCACCACCACAACTACCACCACCACCATCACCACCACAACCACCACCACCACCAACACCACCATCACCACCACCACCATCACCACCATCACCAACGCCACCATCACCACCATCACCACCACCACCACCACCACCAACAACAACAACAACAACAACAACAACTCCACCACTACCACCACCACCACCGCCACCACCACCACCACCACCACCACCAACTCCACCACCACAACCACCACCACCACCACCACCACAACCAACTTCACCACCACCACCACTACCACAACCAACTTCACCACCACCACCACCACCACCACAACCATCACCAACTCCACCACCACCACCGCCAGCACCACCAACTCCACCACCATCACCAAACCACCACAATCAACTCCACCATCACACCACCACCACCATCAACACCATCACCAACTCCACCACCACCACCACAACCCACCGCCAC
>NC_042998.1:203962164-203979664 GCF_006345805.1 Octopus sinensis | reverse complement strand
AAAATCAGAAACAATTCCTATCATAGTAGGTGCATTAGGCATGATAAAAAGATATTCAGACAAATACATAACAAAAACACCAGGACTTACAAACACATATAACATACAGAAAATTGCACTACTAGGCACTGCACACATCCTACGCAGAACACTTTCCATACAATAACCATCAGAGCATCACAACAAATCACAGCACATACCCAAGGCACACAGAGCTGCGCTCGGTAGTGAAGTGAAAGCACGCTATAAAAATAAAACTACTGAATGATAATAATAATAATAATAATAATAATAATAATAATAATAATAATAATAATAATAATAATATATTATTAAAAAATAAATGCATATGCATACATATGTACATGCGCAGAGGATTGTACCGTTATAAAGGTCAGCTGCCCTGCAGATATAAATATCTCTTTAAAAATCAAAGAAAAAGAGGACATCTCTGCTTCGAAACCTCCAGCTTCTATATCCAGACTATGAATTCATATTCATACCAATAATAATTGGAGCACTAGGTTTTGTTAATAAATGCTTAAAGGAAAATCTGGATAAAATGGGATTTTCAGAAAGAGAAACTGACCGGCTGATTCGTACATTACAAGTGCAATCTGTGAGTGGAACAATAAAAATATGCAAGACTTTTCTCAAATTCCAAATGTGAATTCGTTTGTGTTAACTACATCCCAAAGATGGAGCCTTGTATCTTTGTTGGAAACCGGCTCTCTCCTCAGTCGAGGATTATAATTGAAAAATAGAAGAACATCCATCCATCCATCCATACATCCATCCATCCATACCTACATACCCAAGACATCATAAAGAAGAGTGAAGAATTATGCCTTTTCAAAATTTGTTTATTACAGTTTTATTCTCCTTCTGTTCCAATTTGACACATGTTTCTGCTGGATAGGTGTTCTAATATCCTTTCATGTAGCATCCATGTACATGTAGCTGATTCGGTTGCAGTGCATATGCATGTTGGGTAGACATTCCTATGCAGCCTTGTTCAAGGGTTTACTCATTCGGATGGGTGAAGCGAACTCGCATTCTGGGTGATGGGGTCATAAAATATTAGGGTTCAGGACAGTAAAGCTTGCTTTGATATACGATATGCCTTTCTACTCTAGGCACAAAGCCCGAAATTTTGGGGAGGGGCCAGTCGATTAGATCAACTGGTTCTTAATTAACCGACACCAAAAGGATGAAAGGCAAAGTCGATCACGCTGGAATTTGAACTCAGAACGTAAAGACAGACGAAAAACCGGTAAGCATTTCGCCTGGCGTGATACAATATGGCTGTAATTTTGGTGTCATTTCAACCTAAAATGATCTTTTAGAAGGGCATATATATATATATATATATATATATATATATATATATATATATATATATATATATATATATATATATATATATATATATATATATATATATCAAAAGACACCTGTTGTTAATGTCCTGTTGTTTCCATTTGTATTTGTGTACCACTTCTCCGGTTTTTTCCGTCCTTGTTTTCGTATACATTCGCTGCTCTCTTCCAAGAAATCTAGTGCTCTTAGCTTAGATCTTCCTTGGGGCTAGCCAGATTGGAGCAGTCTCGAATATAACCAGCCGAAACTGCAAAGATGATCTGGAAATTTACTGACGAAATAAAACTCCGAATGACACGTCCTTGTTTTTTCTTGTCCCTTTTTTATATCATCTGTCTGTCTGAATGTTTTGTTGTCTCCTGTTGTGTTCTTGTCCCATTTTTTGTATTCTTATATATATATATATATATATATATATATATATAGGGAGAGTTTACGAAAAAAAAAACAAAAGACGAAGACAGGTGGTGTAGAAAACAAACAGATGTATTAGTATAACGCTTGGGAATTGAAAAAGTCTTTTACGTTTCGAGCCTACGCTCTTCGACAGAAAGGAACACAGAAAGAAACAAGGAGAGAAACAAGAAGAGAATAAAATGTGTGTAGTGGCTAACGATCTATCATGGCAATATATATATATATATATATTATAATATATTATATATATATATATTATATATATATATATATATATATATATATATATATATATATATATATATACATACACATGTGTCTCTGTGTGTATGTGTGTTGAGTGTGCGTGTTTATGTTGAATATTGTAACTGTTGAAGTGTTTGTGGTTGTACATACAACACATGCACACACGCATGTAAACCAGACTGGATACATTCATATACTGGAGTGCTTAGACGAGCCGTAAATTACTGAAGGGATGGAGGGAAGTGGTCACGGCAGGATTGTCTTTGTTCATGAATTTGTTCGATTAGAGTTGATTTAGACTAAAGCTCAACAACAACAACAACAACGACAGCGCATTGAATTATAACTACTGACAGTAGTATTTGGTAGTGGAATTCACGTCCACTTGAGAAAGAGAGAGAGAGAGAGAGAGAGAGAGAGAGAGGATAGAGGGAAAGTGTGAGGAGGAAAGCCAGAGAGAAAGAGAGCGACTCCCACCTCCAATAGTTGTAATGGAAGCTGATTGAGAACAGGATGTATTTAAGAGATTAGTGGTAACTCATGTTTGATTGTCTGATTACAAATGGAGAGACAATTTCCGTTGAAGACGCTACGCACAATCTTGAGATTTCGTTTACAAACAGAAAAATATTCAAATGAATCGGGAAGCAACGATGATAATTCTCTCCACCGTATCTTCGTGGGTTTCATCTCTCTCAATTACGTCACACGAAAATTAAGTTATCTTAGAAAAGCGCCGATGGTTTTGTTTCGTGTTCTTCTTCCATGGAACTGTGAAAGTTTGGCTGATGAGTCACCGATATAGAAAAAGGAAATGAAGGAAAAAGAAAAAAAAAAGGGAAAAAGAAAAAGCAACAGATAAAAAACAGATATACAACCTGAGGAAATTAACAATTTTTGTAGTATTGATAAACAGGTGTTAACATACACGCACATAAACATGTGTATATACATATGCACGCATACATACATATCTACATGCATACATACATATATACATAATACATACATACATACATACATAGGATGTGTACATACATACATACATACATACATACATACATACATACATACATACATACATACATACATACATATATACATTCATACTTGATTCATACATGATGGCTGCCACTTCTTCACAGAAGACGACCATCTCTTCAATTAATAAATACTGTCATGAGATCTTATATGACAAGCAAGTCCTGCAGATCTTACAAATATTTTTAAGCAGAAAAGTGTCTGGGATTGTAGTTAAGTCCTGTCTACGAAGTGCTCGTTTCAAGATAGATTGCTCAATTCTTGGAGCTTCAAATTCTTTACATCTATTGTAGATCATTTGTTTCCAAACCGATCGATCTTGCGTCATCTGCTCCTATTCTTCAACTTTCACATTAAGAGACTTATGGTTGTTTTTGATTGCATCCCTAAAACTTTTCTTAGGTTTATGTCTCGGACGTTTGCCAGGCTGCAACTTCCCGTAAAACAACAGCTTTGGCAACCTGTCATCCTGCATCCTAGCAAGGTGCCCAGCCCAACGCATCTGACTGCGTATGAGGGTCATTTCAATACTGGATGTGTTAGCTTGCTGAAGAACAACGGTATCTGGTGTTAAAGGCGGTGAGCTGGCAGAAACGTTAGCAAGTCGGACGAAATGCTTCGCGGTATTTCGGCTGCCGTTACGTTGTGAGTTCAAATTCCGCCCAGGTCGACTTTGCCTTTCATCCTTTCGGGGTCGATAAATTAAGTACCAGTTACGCACTGGGGTCGATGTAATCGACTTAATACCTATGTTTGTCCCCTCTATGTTTAGCCTTTTGTGGGTAATAAAGAAATTGGTATCTGGTGTTAAAGATTTCCATTTGATGTCTAGTATTCTCTTTAGGCAAGCCTGATGGAATCTTTCTAAAGCCTTGATATGGCGCTGATATGTCGTCCAGATCTCATGAGAGGGCAGGAGGACCGTTAAAATGAAAGATTCATAGGTTTTGAAGGTGATACCTCTATCAGACCACACACGATTTTCAAGCCTTCCAAATGCTTTTCTAGCTTTTTCAATACATACATACATACATACATACATACATACATACATACATACATACATACATACATACATGCATGCATGCATGCATACATACATACATACATACATACATACATACATACATACATACATGCATGCATGCATGCATGCATACATACATACATACATACATACATACATACATACATACATACATACATGCATGCATGCATGCATACATACATACATACATACATATAATAAAAAATTCTCCAAGACACCTCTCCACAGCAACCCACCTTAAAACCTTAATTACTATTCCATTCAAACCCACACACACAAGCAAGATTATTATTATTTTAATTGGGACAGAGCAAAGAGGCTGTGCACTGTTGTTGCACTGATCCGTTCAGGAGATGTTAACATAATGCTGGAGATTAGTGAAAGATGCCATCATTTATAACGAATTAATGAGAAATATACAGCGACTTCACTCAGACAATAACTTCAGCTCTTTCCATATATGGAAACTATTGGGTTACTTGGACTGTCTCAGCATCAATCTGCAGAAGTTGGTCTTCGACAATCTAGAGAAAACACGGCTAATTAGGTAATTAGTGTTCATAAAGCAACTCTGTAGATATTTAAAACATTTCAGAAATTTAGTAGGTAACAATTGTATGTACACACGTGTAGGCATGCTAATGTTGCGTGTGTACACACATACATACTATATACATACATACATATATATTTATTTATAGACAAACATACATGAAGACATACATACATAAATGTATACGTACATATGTATATATGAATCTGCGTATGTATGTATATATGTATGTACGTATGTACTTACATATATACATACATATGTAGAAACATATATACGTACATACGTATATATTTCGTTATTGCTCACAGAGGGCTAAACATAGAGGAGACAAACAGGGGACCAAGTCGATTACATCGACCCCAGTAATTAACTGGTACTTATTTAATCGGCCCCGAAAGGATGAAAGGCAAAGTCGACCTTGGCGAAATTTGAACTCAGAATGTAACGTCAGCCGAAATACCGCTAAACATTTCGCCCGGTGTGCTAACGTTTCTTATTTCTTTATTGCCCACAAGGAGCTAAACGTAGAGGGGACAAACAAGGACACACAAAGGGATTAAGTCGATTACATCCCCAGTGTGAACCGGTACCTAATTTATCGACCCCGAAAGGATGAAAGGCAAAGTCGACCTCGGCGGAATTTGAACTCAGAACGTAACCGCAGACAAAATACCTATTTCTTTACTACGCACAAGGGGCTACTCACAGAGAAGACAAACAAGGACAGACAAACGGATTAAGTCGATTATATCGACCCCAGTGCGTAAATGGTACTTAATTTATCGACCTCGAAAGGATGGAAGGCAAAGTCGACTACGGCGGAATTTTAACGCAGAACGTAGCGGCAGACGAAATACCGCTATGGATTTCACCCGGCGTGCTAACGTTTCTGCCAGTTCGCCGACTTACGTACATACATACATACATACATACATACATACATACATACATACATACATACATACATACACGCATATTTTCCAATTAAAAAGAGATTGACAAACGCGACGCTCAAACACAAGAAGACGTCCGAAGGCGCCGCTCTGCAGAATAAAACGAACATTGAACAAAGGGGTTACAAGGGAAACTTTCTAACCACATAGCCTTATCTAGCTCTTAAAGCGTTTCAACCGTGACCTTCTCTTAGAGTATTAAAGATTATATTGTCTGATACATCCTTCGTTGGTTAAGACATCGCAGTGCTGAAATTCGAGGGAGATTTCGCTATCATTTCTAACCGATTGAATACAACGCAATTTCGCTTTTAACTCGTTTATATTCTTTAATGGGACAGGACTGTGTTGTCGGATTAATTGTCCCCAGTACATGACTGGTATTCACGTCATTGATCAAGGAAGAATGAAATAAAGCAATCATCCCTGGGTACACGAAGGGCCACAACTGAATTTTGCACAATAGCCCGATCGTTACTATAGTAACATAGCATTGTGTGGACTCTGTCGTCACCATAGTAACCTTTTGTTGTATAGTTTTCAACCGTTTCTATAGTAACGTTGTGTAGCATGGTTCTCTGTCGTTACTATAGTAATACGGTGTTGAGGATCTCGCTATCGTTACTATGGAAACACAGCTGCGTGGATTTCTAGCTTTCTGTTCTTACCATAGTTACAAATTGTGTTTTGGCTCTGTACTTGTTACTATAGTAACAGTTTGGCGTGTGGTTGTGAATCGCACGAGCGCGCACACACTCGTACACGCACATACACACACATATACATACGCATACGCGCAAAACTACACATGCGTACACGCACATTTGCCCGCATTCACGGGTGCGCTTATACTCTCTATAGACATGGGTACATACATACATGCATATACACATCAGGCATACGCAAATATATACATGCACGTACACACGCGTACAGACATACACCCACACACACACATGCATGTACACGTATACATACAAGCATATCCATCCGCAGGCACGCAAGCGCTTACACGCACGTACGTAACCCCTTAGTCAGAGAAACCCACCAGACACAGTGTCTTGTGACATACGGCGGTGCCATAATTAATCCCGTGATTGGTGAGAGAGAACCGTTATTGTGTACGGAACATGTCTATGAAATGTTGTCATCTCCGAGATAAGATATTTATCAAAAGACGACACACAGACAAGCAGATGTTGGAATACATGACCAGAGAAGATAGCAAGAGAGTTATACTTCTTATCATCAGCGACTCACTTTCGAATGAGAACGGCCATCTACCACCGCTTACTTTCAGCGCAGACTTCCTAAAAATTCTCGTTATTGCTGATTAAATTGATATTTATTATTGCTGTTATTGTTGTTGTTAAAAGAAATCATCATCATTGTTGTTGTTGTTTTTGTTTTTATTAGATTGTTCTCTATGTTTATGGCCCTTGTGGCCAATAAAAGATTCAGATTTGTTTTTGAAGGGAGAGCTCGGTGTAGCTCATCCATGTTGTTGCTAGTGGTCTTCTTCTTCTTCTTCTTCTTCTTCTTCTTCTTCTTCTTCTTCTTCTTCTTCTTCTTCTTCTTCTTCTTCTTCTTCTTCTTCTTCTTCTTCTTCTTCTTTTCTTCTTCTTCTTCTTCTCTTTCTTCTTCTCCTTCTTCTTCTTCTTCTTCTTCTTCTTCCTTCTTCTTCTTCTTCTTCTTCTTCTTCTTCTTCTTCTTCTTCTTCTTCTTTCATTTTATCCCAGGCTTTGTTGGAACTCCCGGTGTCTTGCATGCGTAGCGGGCTTACTACCTGCAACCTACAGCACCTTGCTATCTGTTCTTTTCAACTAATACTCTTTCGACTATTCTGGCCGTGCCAAGGAGGCAAATCTTTTGTTTCATTTTTATTTTCCCCTTTGCCTGGTGGCTGTAGCGAAAGAGGTTCTTTGGTGGACAAGGCTGAAAGGCATGGGGACAGATACATTCCTCTTTGGTAGGGCTCTCATTGACTTCGTCAAGTTTCACTTGAAAAGGAAAGTGAGAGTGAAGAGGGAAGCGTTGTCCTCGAGTGAGTTTATTTAAGGGTGGGTGAAAGTTGCGAAAATGGCAAGAGTGGATGGTACCTCTTTAAGAGTGAAGGAACTGGGGAGGGTACTTGCTCATAGGATTTCAGAGAAATTTCGGACCGTGGGGTTCCTCGATTATCCCTAGAAGTCTTCCTCTATCGGGAGAGCCTCATCTTTATCATCCCCCACCGCCACTTTTTTAACCTTTCTATGCTATGCATACTTTTTCAGTGTATACCGTGTATACATACTTTCTTTCTTTCCTATTTTTATCATTTCATTATAGGTAAACCTCCACACTTTATGTCTGTTTTTGTATTGCCCCCCTCAATTTGGGGTTTGCTGGTATCTGAGCTAGGTAGCAATCAGCTCCTTTTGCTATCATTTCTAGGGTACCTATGACAACAGGTATTGTTTTAGTCTTGAGGTTCCACATTTTGTCAATTTCTTTTTAAAGATCTTTATACATGCTCAGTTTTCGGTAGGTCTTGACAGATAGATTAATATCGATTGGGACAGTCATATCAATGAGGAGGAAGGAATTTTGTCTGTAGTCATTAAATACAATGTCTGGCCTGTTTACATCTATCTCTCTGTCAGTTTGAAAGATAAATGAAAGATAGATGGTGAAGTTCCAGTGGAGAGAGATGTAATCATTTTCAAGCACTGGAAATGGTTTGTGTTCCCACCAGTTTTTATCATGGGACAGGTCCAACTTTTTGCAAATTACCCAGTGAATATATTGTGCTGCTCTATCATGCCTGTTGAGATTCTCTGTAGGCTCAAGAAGACTTCACCTGGAGACAACATGATCAATGGTTTCATTTTGTTGTTGACCTACACGTTGGGCAGCTGCCATTCTTTAATATGCTGGCCTGGTAGTTCCTCGTAGGTAGGCATTGATCTTGGGCTGCTATGATAAACCCTTCTGCTTCTGATTTCAAGCCATACGCCATTAGCCATTGATGGGTAACCATGGATGGGCATTATTAGTTCTCTCTGGGTATTTGCCTTTGAGAGAATTTTCTTGCCATTTATCATTCAGAATATCTAAGGCAGCAGTTTTAGGACGGGTTTTCATACGCTTAGCTTTATCTGTGCTTGTTTCACTAGAAATGAATTCAGGAATTTGTTGTATTTGGAATTCACTTAAATATTCCTTTGCCTGTTTTGTTACTGAGTATGATGCTTTCTTGTTTTCATGCTTTGAGACAAGTTTTAACAGCCAGTCATCAGAAATTTTCAGGTAGGTGTCTTGGTCAATTGTGGCAATCTTCATTGTTATTGCCAGTTGTAAAAGTCCATGGCCTTCCTCTTTTCTTGGCAGATAAAGTCGTTCTGTATCTGCCTTAGGGTAGTGCATTCTATGCATTGTCAACAATTTTCGTATTTTTCTGTCAAGATTACATATTTCAGTAATTGACCAGTTATCGTTATTGAAACTGTAGGTCACGACTGGTTTGGCTAAATCATTGTCTGCTTCGATCCTGTTTCTTGCATCCAGCTCTGTCTTGAATATTGCCCTTACCCCGCAAAAATATTCTCTTCTGATCTTTTTCCTCATCACTGAATGTTTGTTTCCGTCCCCTTCAATTACCCCTAGGTATTTGTAGCTCTCTGCTGATTCTAACTCTTTTATGACATTCTGCTGGTCAAGATTAACGTTAGATGTTGCTGTCATTTTTCCTTTGATAAAAGTAGCTTTTGCACATTTATCGAGGCCAAATTGCATCCTCATGTCATCACTGAATTGTTTAACAATCGTTAGTAAGCCCTTGAGTTGTTGGTAATTATTATTATTATTATTATTATTACTTTTTTTTTTCTTCTTTCAAATTTTCTTCCATTTCTTGCCGAGTGTCTTCCCGACTCCTAGGGCAAAGAAACTCATAGTGTATATTGGTAGGCCATTAAACCAAACTCAGTAGTTCGTTCATTTTTTTATTTTTTTATTTTTTTATTATTATTATTATTATTATTATTATTATTATTATTATTATTATTATTATTATTATTATTATTATTATTATTATTATTATTATTCAGTAGTTTAATTTTTATATCGTGCTTTCACTTCATTACCGACGCAGATTCTTCTCTTCTTCTTCTTCTTCTTCTTCTTCTTCTTCTTCTTCTTCTTCTTCTTCTTCTTCTTCTTCTTCTTCTTATTATTATTATTATATTATTATTATTATTATTATTATTATTATTATTATTATTATTATTATTATTATTATTATTATTATTGGTCCTTTTTTTGCAAAGAGCTTTAAATCATCCATGTAAATGAGATGATTTATATTTTTATCAAACATTTTATAACCGTACGGTACATCATTGAGTAATTTCGAGGGAAGTATTAAGACTAGACAAAAGAGGAGTGGTGATAGTGAGCCACCCTGGAAAATGCCACATGAAATTATTACACCACCAGCATTAAGAGATTCATTGTCACTGTTCAAAGTTAGTGTGGTTCTCCATGATCTCATACTTACAGGCGAAAAGTTTCGCAGAGTAGGTGCTATCTTATACATTTCCAGACATTTCTTAATCCAGTTACGTGGTAGACTATCAAAAGCTTTTTTATAGTCTGTCCAGGCTATTGACAAGTTTTTGTGTCGTTTGTGACAATCTTCTAAGATCATCTCATTGATGAGTAACTGATCTCTACAACCTTAAGACCCACGTTTACATCCTTTTTGCTCATTAGGTAATATGCTACTTTCTATTAAAACAACTATAGGGATATTCAGTCAGAACAGATATTAGCGTTTTATACATTGTTTTTAAGCAAGTTATAGGGCTCTAATTTTTTGATTTTCATATATTTTTTCTTTAATTTTCAGGTTTTTGTAGATTTTTATGGTCTTGTCAAACTTAAGGTTTTTTTTAAACATTCTATGTCAGACCTAATTAGCTGAATTTGGTGTTGAATACGCTCTTGCCAAGAAGGCTTCTTTGGGAATGTTGTTTTCTAATCTTTTCCCCACATAGAATCCTTGAGAATTTGGTGGATGCATGGTACAGGTGGTTGAGATTTGTAATATCAACATTTTTAGCTGAAATATATATCCTTAAGGCGGATTTTACCAATTATTTTCAGATTTTGGTTAGAGTTGCGGATTTTGGGGAGAGTTCCGGGTTCATTCACACCGGTTTCTTTAATTTTCAGCCATTCAATTATGATTTGATTTTTTAGATCATGTAGTTCTGTTGGGTCAATTTCTGTGTGACTTTCATTTTCATCTGCCTTAGTGTCTATGGTTGGTTCAGAGATTAATTCACTTTGCTTTATTGCATTTTCATCAGCCCTGGGCTGGTTTATAATTATTTCTTCTGTAGTATCTTTTCCAGCTTCGTTCTTTTTATCCCTTATTGGTTGTTTAATTTGGTCAATGTCTACTTCAGTTAATAATTTCTTTTTCAGAACGTTTCTTCTGACGTTGACAAGTTTGTTACTGTCTACGTAGGGTCTTACTTCAATGTGTTTCTGTCTCCAGTTTAAGTAGGTTTGTACAGTGTTAGATTTATTTGTGGGGAAATATATGGCATGAAAGAAGGCCGTAAGAACTTCTTTATTATCTTCCCTAGTCCATTTTTCATTCCTTTTCTTTTAGTTATTTGATGACGAGCATAGATGGCCACCTGTTGGAATATTCCGATGGTAGGGTACTTCCAGCTCCTGTGTTTCGGGAAGATTTGAACCAGAAGCTGATTTTTTATACCGAATCTGGTTCATCATTCGATTACGCAGTCCTTTGTGTTCCGGATTCCAGCCGAACTGGTTTGTATTTTGCTTTGTTATCATTGAGGCATGACGAGCTTGGACCTTGATATTAGGGGACGGATCTGTCTGTTTAGGGTTACTCTTTTGAGACAACACCGCTTCCGATTTCTCTCTATGAAAACATTGCTCGTAACGTAGCTTCTTAAGGCTAACAGATCTGTATTCGTCTGTATTTTTTTGTTGATAGATTTATTTCCAGGCAGTTTTTTGTGGTGTTTTTCAACTTATGAATCGTTTACTATGTCTGTGTTGGTTCGAAAAATTAATTTTTTTCCTGTTTTTGCTTCGTTTGTGTCACGTGTTTTCATATGAGTGTTTGTGTGTCCTGTAAATTTCACGTGGTTGTGTAAACATCGGGTTTGTACGTATAGTCCTATGGGTATCAAAATGTATATATGATTGTGTAGACATTCGAGTGTATGCATAATTACCCAATTTATATACTTACTGTTTTGTTCCATTTATATTTTATAATTTGTAAACATTTCGGTTTTCATTTCGCGTGTGTGTTTCGCAATTGTTTCACTGACACATCGTGCATAGGAGAAAATGTGCTTTGTATGGCAGTAAAATTTCGCTTTTGTGATTATTTTCGTCAAAAGACTGCTTGCTTCAAGTCATCCACAGGTTCCTTTATCCAATTCCACTGATGTTATTAGATTAGATTTGCTTTTGAATGGAGAGTCCGGTGTAGCATATCCATGTTGTTGTTGTTGTTGTTGTTGTTGTTGTTGTTGTTGTTGTTCTTCTTCTTCTTCTTCTTCTTCTTCTTCTTCTTCTTCTTCTTTTTCTTCTTGTTACTATTATTATTATCATCCTCCTCCTCCTCCTCCTCATCATCATCATCATCATCAATATTATTATTATTATTATTATTATTATTATTATTATTATTATTATTATTATTATTTTTATTATTATTCTAGGTTTGACTTTTGCTTTATGTCTGTACAAGTTGGCTCCAAGTCTCACCCAGAGACCTCAAGAGACAACAGGTTGGAAGTTCTGTGCCATATATTTGGTTTTTTGTTTTTTTTTGGGGTGTTGTACTAGTGAATGTCTAATACATAAAAATAAAATTTAAAAAAAAAAATAAATAAAATAAACAAATAAATAAATAAAAATATTTTACGTAGGATATGAGCAGTTCCCATGAGCACTATCTTTTGAATTTCTGCCATTTTGGGGTTTCCTGGTATCTGAGTTAGGTAGCAATCAGTCCCTTTCGCTATCATTCCCAGGGCACCTATGACAACAGGTATTGTTTTAGTCTTCAGCTTCCACATTTTGCTGATTTCTATTTCAAGATCTTTATATTTGCTCAGTTTTTGGTAGGTCTTGACAGATACGTTTATATCGATTGGGTCAGTCATATCAATGAGGAGGCATGTTCTTTGTCTGAAGTCTTTCAATATAATGTCTGGCCTATCTATCTTTCTGTCAGTTTGAATGGTGAAGTTAAGTTATTATTATTATTATTATTATTATTATTATTATTATTATTATATTGTTGTTGTTGTTGTTGTTGTTGTTATTATTATTATTGTTGTTGTGTGTTGTTATTATTATTATTATGTTGTGTTGTTGTTGTTGTTATTATATTATTATTATCATATTATTATTGTTGTTGTTGTTATTATTATTATTATTATGTTGTGTGGTGTGTTTATTATTATTATTATTATTATTATTATTATTATTATATATTATTATCATCATCATCAAGGTGACAAGCTGACGAAATTGGTTGAGCGTTGGACAAAACGCTTTGAAGAATTTCTTCCGGGTCTTTTCCGTTTTAGTTCAATGCCCGTCTGGGTTAATTTGTATTTCATCGTTTCGGGTTGGGTTTCAATTGTATTAACGGAAGTTTTTCGGATTGTTTGAAGGTTTATCTAATCATCTCGGAAAGAAAAAAAAAAGCGTTTGTTTTGAGGTATTTTTAAATATTTATATATTCTTATTAAAAAGTCATTTGTGATATTTTCACAGATCGTAATATGGCTTCCTCAGAAGTAGAAGGAAGAGATGTTCGTCACAGTGGTTGCACTAGTTGTCTCAGGAAACACGCCTTCAAATTACTTTCAAGCAAAAGAAAATATATTATGGAAAAGAGAAATATCTTCTATATAGTTAGATTTTTCAAATGGAAATGTTTATAATTATACAATGGAAGACACCATGGAAAATAGTGCTGGAATCATTAATTTGTATGGTGATAGTGGTGGAGGAACTGCATGAAGAGTAGCAACAATAACAGCAACAGCGGCATTCTCTCATCTGCAAATGCTGTGAGTGAAAACGAGGGACTTGACAGGAAGTATCTCAAAGCAAAGAAGAACTGAACGAAATACAGAGGAGAGTGCTTCCTTGCCCGATATCGTTGGAAATGAAATATTTGTGCTCAAAAATATAAAAGAAAATTACGGTGAGTGGTTTTTATATTCCTATGAAAGCTGCAGCTGATGTGTGGAAGGATATATCCTCCATCGGTCCGGGAACGATATATTTAGACCCAGGAAAAGGCGTAAAGACAAATATAGCAGAAGCCCTCAAGATTAGTGTCCGGCGTGCTGGAAGACGTGTGAAAGTGAGGCACCTGTTAGCTATTGTTAAAGCGTTTCTCTAAAACCTCCTTTAAACCTAGGCTCTGGTTATCGGCTGTGGCTCTGTCAGCGAATCCTCTGCGACGGTCGACAATCAACCGCAAGATGAGCTGCTACGTATGTGTTTACATGTGACTGGGGACCACCCGTGAACTTGTATTCCCACTGAATTTCCGAAATCAGCTCAACTCCACCCAAGTACAAGAACATGTAAATAGAGACAAGTTAAACCATAAACCTGTTCATTGGTCGATGCCAGGGTATAGGGGTGTTAGGAATACTCGAATAATGACCATGGATATTTGCGAAGGTGCCAAAGCTTGGCTCTGGTGTTACCCTTTACTCGATATTATTGACGTGTCGAGGGTAGAGGTGAGTTCTATGATCGGGTTCGATCTGCGTGGATATTCATTCCCTAATGATACCCGCAAAGCACAAGACTATGTTGTAACCTAATTACTAGGAGTGCAGTGCAGAGGGTTCACTTATCAAACAGTATCAGTTTAATAATTGACTTGAGGACCTTCTGTAGAGAAAAGGACACGAAAAAAAGGGGTCTAGCTTACAGCTGCGCTTAAACATCTAAAATAAGGGAACGGAGGAGATAAAATCCAGACTATATATGTTTCATAGCGGAACCTCAGAAGCAGTAAATTATCCAAACGAGGGGTAGACCCCAAGCTGTTTTTCAGGCGAAGGGTACCTTGATCCTTAGCCTGAAGAGTAGCTTCCGGTCTAACTCGCGTTTGGATAATTTACTGCTTCTGAGGTTTTGCTAGTCATGAAACAACATATCTAGCCTGGATTTTATCTCCTCCCTAATTTTAGGTGGTTATTCGCATATACAGCAACCCCAGTTCCTAACTGTGAACTATAAAATAACCTTTTTTTTTTCAGCTAATCCTACTTCGATACGGGAAAATGTCTCACAACCTTCTGCACCAATAAACCGCTGTTGTTGCTGAAAGTTGTTTTTTTATATCTTTTACAACTCCTTGAAGCACACTAACTTCCTACAGCTTGATCCTTGGATCTTACATTTACACATTGGGGGGAGGAAGCACTCCGTCGGTTACGATGACGAGGGTTCCGGTTGATCCGAATCAACGGAACAGCCTGCTCGTGAAATTAACGTGTAAGTGCCTGAGCACTCCACAGACACGTGCACCCTTAACGTAGTTCTCGGGGATATTCAGCGTGACACAGAGAGTGACAAGGCCGGGCCTTTGAAATACAGGTACAACAGAAACAGGAAGTAAGAGTGAGAGAGAAAGTTGTGGTGAAAGAGTACAGCAGGGATCACCACCATCCCCTGCCGGAGCCTCGTGGAGCTTTAGGTGTTTTCGCTCAATAAACACTCACAACACCCGGTCTGGGAATCGAAACCGCGATCCTATGACCGCGAGTCCGCTGCCCTAACCACAGGGCCATTGCGCCTCCACATTTTACACATTAATGTATATACATATACATGTGTGTGTGTGTGCATGTGTGTGTTTGTGACTGTGTTTGTCTCCAGCCACCGCTTGACAATCGGTGTTGGTGCGTTTACGTCCCCATAACATGCGGTCAGGCAAAAAGAACAGATAGAACGAGTACCAGTCTTAAAAGAAAGAAAGAAAAAAATGAAAAGTTCTGGGGTCGATTCATTCATATAAAAGCTCTTCACAGCAGTGCCCCAGCATGGCCTCATTTTGATGACTGAAACCAGTGAAATTTAAACAGAGAAATACACTCATATGCCCTCATAAACACACACACAAACACACACACACACACACACACACACACACACACACACACACACACACACACACACACAAACACTTAATCTTGTGGTGAAAACATTGATTTGAAGACATGGTTTCTGTAGAAGATACGATGAGAGACAGCCATGTGTTGAGGCGATAACAACAAAACTGTAGATTTGTTTCAAATTGTTAGACAAGAGGTCGCTAATGAGAAGCTTTGAGGATTAGAAGTAGTAGTAGTAGTAGTAGTAGTAGTAGTAGTAATGGTAGTGGTGGTGGTTTTAGTAATAGTAGTGTTTGTAGTAGTAGTAGTAGTAGTAGTAGGTTAAATTTTAAGAATATTCGAGAGAAACAGTGTCTTAGTGGAATCTAACGAGTAACTGAATATTTTCGAAATTATCTTCATTTTAGTAATGAGGTTTTATTAGGATTAAAAAGCAGTTAAAGATACGGATTAATCTCTTTAGATTTAATTGCTGAGAACAAGAACATTAATAAGAAATAAATCTCATTTGATTATTAGTTGCTGTTGTTATTGTTGTTGTTGTTGTTGTTGCAGAATAAACATATTTTTGAAGAAAAAGAAACTGTTGGAATAGTTTGCATAATGAATGAGCTGGATCCTCAATCCGTTTCAACTACTTCTGCAAATAGGCGCCGGGTTAAATAAAATGAACGAAAAATTTGAGATGTGCGCAGTTGAAAGAGCATTAAATTGAAGGCGCGTGGTTGGGGGATTCGGATCACGATCGTAAGGTTGCCAGTTCAATTCTCGGCGGCGTGTCGTGTCCTTGAGTAAGAAAATGTTTTGTACCTGTAATTCAAAGGGTTCATTCTGGGGCACTCTGAATCTCACCGAGAACTCTGTTCATGGTTCGCGTGTCTGTGGAGTGCTCAGCCACTTGCATGTTAATTTCACGAGGAGACCAGTCCGTCGTAGTAACCGACGGAGGCCTTGTTCATTGAAGCGAAAAAGTCATCAATGTATCATACTGAACGCATATACACCTTTGATGCTATGATTTTCGTTCGAGAGAAAACCTCTGTATAAATATACTGTGTTAGTCAGTTGAGGCCTTCAGTTGTTTGCAAATATTACATCAGATCTCAGAACTGGTGAGAACTCGATCGCTGAGATACGACTTTGTTATAGTAAACCATCAGCTGACATTTCTTTCTCTCTATTCTCCAATCATTAGAAAAATCCCCCACCATCAGGACTGCCATCACCCCCGAACAGCTGGGCGAAGTACTCCCGAAAAAGCCTCATACATTTCCTCGGGTTCATTTACCAAGACATCATTTTGATTCTTCAAAAACCGAATAGTGGAATTATTTCCTTGCCGAGCTTCCACCACTGGGGCCCATCCAGCGGCCTTGATTCCTTCACTTACCATCTCACGTAACTTAGCTCTGGCAATACTTCCCATGTGTTGGGCTTCAAGATGCTGGTTCAACTCCACTCTCTTCACCTTCACTTGGTCCGCATTACCAGTCCTCCAGGCTTCTACTAGTTCCTTAACTAGACCATCTCTTATTCTACGTCCCTTCATGGCTAAAATTTTGCTAAACCTAATAGACTCATATTTTTTGGATCTTTTTAGGGGCTTACCACCATGTTGTGTATTAATGATGGTACCTGTTAATGCCCTCTGTATTAACATCACGATCGC
>NC_042998.1:203957315-203962064 GCF_006345805.1 Octopus sinensis | reverse complement strand
TAAATAAACGCACATACATACATTTAGCCAACCTACTTCAAAGGAATATACACGAGCCATATGGAGATAGATCAACATTGATATCTATGTGCATATCTATATCCAGATATCATCTCTCTCTTTCTCCTTCTCCCTCACTCCCTATCTTTCTCTCTGCCTCTCTGTCTGTCTTTCCCTCTCTCTCTAACTGTAAATGTATTTATGTATATATATATATAATATATGTATGTGCGCGTATGTATGGGTATTTGTGTATACATGTGTAAGTGCAAACGTGTATTCGTGCACACACCAAGCACTTTCACTCTTCCCCCCAAAAGAACCAAATTCTCACCAGTACCCTACCCACTAACCCTACACACACGCGCGGACGCGCAAGTTGATGCTTGTTTTTAGCCCCCCCCCACCAAAGAATAACTTTCTGGTGAAGGATTACTCAATACATTTTGGTACATGTTTAATAAATTGATACAAAGAAAAGGTTGTGAGCGTATGGATGGATGTGGGTCGTGTATATATATATATATAATATATATATATATCAAAATAAGCAAAAGGATATCAAGGAGTGATGCAGTACGGCCGTTTCAAGCGGCTCCATTTAATTGAACAATGCAAACATTACATCAATTTAAATGCAGTGCTATCTTCAGCTGCACAATTAAATGGAGCCGTTTGAAACAGTTGTACTACATCACTCCTTGATATGCTGTGGCTTATTTTGATTTTATTCACCTTACTTTGAACTTTGCAGATAATACCTATTTCTTTACTACTCAAAAGGGGCTAAACACAAAAGGAACAAACAAGGACAGACAAACGGATTAAGTCGATTACATCGACCCCAGTGCGAAACTGGTACTTTATTTATCGACCCCGAAAGGATGAAAGGCAAAGTCAACCTCGGCGGAATTTGAACTCACAACGTAACGGCAGACGAAATACCTATTTTTTACTACCCACAAGGGTCTAAACACAGCGAGGACAAACAAAGACAGACAAACGGATTAAGTCGATTATATCGACCCCAGTGCGTAACTAGTACTTATTTAATCGACCCCGAAAGGATGAAAGGCAAAGTCGACCTCGGCGGAATTTGAACTCAGAACGTAGCGGCAGACGAAATATCGCTAAGCATTTCGCCCGGCGTGCTAACGATTCTGCCAGCTCGTCGCCTTCTCTGTGCAGATAATACCGCACTGACTTGTTGGTTCAACTTATGTACCTAATTCAATTTATATATATATATATATATTATATATATATATATATATATATATATATATATATATATATATATATATATATATATATATATTATATATGTATGTATGTATGTATGTATGTATGTATGTATGTATGTAGGTATGTGTGTGTTGTGTTTTTTGGCGCGTGACTCAGTGGTTAGGGTGTTAGACTCATGATCGTAAAATTGTGGTTTCGATTCCTGGACCAGGTGACACGTGTTCTTGAGCAAAACACTTCATTTTACGTTACTGCAGTCCATTCAGCTGGCAAAGTTAGTGATCGATAGACTGGCGTCCGTTCAGGTGGGGAATGCATAAGCCACTGAAAAACGGGGAAACGGCCCTCAAGAAGGGTCAAGAAGGAAACATTTAGTTTTTATTTATTGATATATATATATATCAAAAGGATGTGTTATAATACTATTCTACATATACAAAAACAGGCACACCAACAATCCAACATAGCTCCATCATCAGCTGCCCCACGGATGTCATTATGGTTTCGACACCTAGGCAGTAGCATTCAATCCGGCGGTATCAACAGCACTAAAATAAGTGTTGTTTGGGAACAAACAAACCAAAGAAAGCACAACTTTCAAATACGTTTACTCTATTTTCAGCCGTATCGGTAAATAAATTCAATAAGTAAATTACAGCCAACTCGTAAATACGTAACTAAACAACGACCAATCCATTAAGTCATGCAAAAATTATAATCCCTACCGTCTTCCATAGTATAATATAACCGTGAAAGCTTAATAACCACATTCAGTTAATTAATCAATTTATAGGCAGGATTAAACACTGGCTTTAATAAAACTACATCATAGAAGCATATAAACCAACGTACATAATATCGGTAAACCTGAAAGTAAACCTAAAGTAACGAAATTATATGCTAAATCGCGAGCAATTTATAAGTTCAAACAAATAATAATCCCACCAGCCCTATATATATATATATATATATATATATATATATATATATATATATATAATATATATATATATTATATACATAATTCCTTTCTCTCTGTCCTATTGCTTCGGTTCTCACCGTTAAAATATATGTTTACTAGATAACTCACGTGGGTGGAAGGGGAGAGAACATGAATCTTCTCTCGTACATTTTGAATTTGCTAGTACTGGCAGACTGAGCGTGTTCGTCTGAGGGGTATGTTCATTCTTTTAGTGCTTTCAAATCCAAAATTAAGAAATGTTGAGCTGACGAAGGAAATGCTGAGTTTTATTTGGCTAATCTAGAAACGTTGACGTTCTCAAATGATCTTTGTACTTGTGATATTTTACTGTTTTTACCTCCATATCTTCGTGTGTTATATTTGAGTAAACATTATCTGCGAGAAATTTTCTTAAAGTGGTGGAAATGGCTAAAAAAATTTTTGGCTGCTATTTCTAGAAAGTTCAGTATGTGGCAAAGTAATTTATTTTACTAAGCCCTAATTATACAATATATATATACACACACACACATATATATATATATATATATATATAAAGGCGTAGGAGTAGCTGTGTGGTAAGTAGCTTGCTTACCAACCACATGGTTCCGGGTTCAGTCCCACTGCGTGGCACCTTGGGCAAGTGTCTTCTACAATAGTCTTGGGCCGACCAAAGCCTTGTGAGTGGATTTGGTAGACGGAAACTGAAAGAAGCCCGTCGTATATATGTGTATATATAAATATGCGTGTGTTTGTTTGTGCGTCTGTGCTTGACAACGATGCTGGTGTGTTTATGTCCCCCGTTACTTAGCAGTTTGGCAACAGAGACCGATAGAATAAGTACTGGGCTTACAAAAGAATAAGTCCCAGGGTCGAGTTGCTCGACTAAAGGCGGTGCTCCAGCATGGCCGCAGTCACATGACTGAAACAAGTAAAAGAGAGTAAAAGAGTAAGAGTATATATAGTACCAGCATTGTTGGACTCGATTCTGATGAAACTTGACAAACACATAGCCCAATGTCATAATTCAAAACTAACGCAGCGAAAATTTTGAAAAGTTTCCCCAGTTCTGAAAAAATCGATAAATTCGACATGGGGTCGAGAATCTAAGCTTTTTATATGCAACACATTTTCTGTTGTAGTTTTCGCAACTTGCAATCGATTTTCACCAAACTCATGGTGAAGCTTAATGTTAACCTAAGAAACTTAATTCTGCCGTTAGTTTTCCATGCAATACCTTACCATCAGAAAAATTCGATAAAATCTTGCCATTTTGGGAAATCGCGTTCAAATTCAAGATGACATATTTTCGACAATATCTTTCACAAATTGGCAGGAATTTTTTTAAAAATTCACAGCGAGTATCATGTCTGGGCCAAGGAGCTAGGGCCCTTTTTATTCCAATATGATACTTTATACTGGAAAAAAATCAGTTAATTAAATCATATGTGGCACACATAGCAAACGATTTGTGTATTAAACACAAACCACAGACTGTCTAGGGGACGCAATGGTGGGTTGAATTATCGATAGCTGTTTCATAGTTATTTGGGAGTGAAGAGAAGACATTGCAACCTACACATGCGCCTTCTTTCCCTAGAGGGAAAGGACTAGATTGGGATTATTCCTTATGTGTTTACGGATGGTTGAATTTTGTGTGTGTGTGTGTATACATATATGTGGGGGGTGTGCGTATGTGTGTATATATAGCGGGGGGAGCATGTGCAGGCTTTCATATTACATGCAGCTTACGTCAGTTGTTCATGTATACAAAGTTGCATAAACACACACACATATATGTATGCATGGAAAAATGTGTGTGTGAGTATAATATATATGTATGTGTGTGTGTATGATATATATATAATATATATATATATATATATATATATATATATATATATATTCTTCTAATATTCATACGCATCTTTGAATATATGAATATATATCTAATTACACACACATATATATATATATCTCCATATCTCTCTCTCATATATATATGTGTGTGTGTGTGTGTGTGTGTGTGTGTGTGTGTGTGTGTGTGTGTTGTTTGTATATATATATATATATATATATCAAAATGTGACCTCGGGTGTACCGTTGGCGATTTTTTCCCTCTGTCTTCCCTTCTCTGGATCTTTCCTTCTCCTATGTTTCCGACGAAGAGCTCCGCTCGAAACGTTAGACCCTCCTTCTTTCCTTCTTTCCTGAGCGTCCAATAATACTATATTTGCTCCACGTCCTCGCGTTGTTGTGTTTTGTGGTGCTTTCCTGTTTGGATTAACTATATGTATATATATATATATCATTACAGATATAGGGTGAAATATAATTAATTTAATAAAATCAACAAATTTCACCTAGTAGTATTTCGGTATGGAAGAAGACCATATTCGCTGAAAAACTTATATAATTATAATAATAAGGGTTTTTGCAACAAGTTGCTTGACCACATACCGAAAATTTTAGAAATAGCAGCCAAAGGGCTACTATATAGTAGTAAGTTTGCCTTTTTATTGTCTTAAAAAGTTTGTGTTTGG
>NC_042998.1:203947315-203952315 GCF_006345805.1 Octopus sinensis | reverse complement strand
GTAGACGGAAACTGAAAGAAGCCTGTCGAATATATATGTATATATATATATATATATATAAGTGTGTGTGTATGTGTTTGTGTGTCTGTGTTTGTCCCCCTAGCATTGCTTGACAACCGATGCTGGTGTGTTTACGTCCCCGTCCTTAGCGGTTCGGCAAAAGAGACTGATGGAATAAGTACTGGGCTTACAAAGAATAAGTCCCGGGGTCGATTTGCTCGACTAAAGGCGGTGCTCCAGCATGGCCGCAGTCAAATGACTGAAACAAGTAAAAGAGCAAAAGAGTATATATATATATATAACAAAGTGAAGTTGTAAGGTACCGCGCGAGTGGAATTATATATGAAAGAAGGTTTGAAAATGCAATTTTAAAGATGTCTATTCACTTGACTGGTTTCACTTTTTTATAAAAAAGATTGTCAAAAGTAAAATGTAAAAGCTTTGTTGTGTTAGGTACTGGTTGTCACAAAATATTACAATACATATATACATTCTTTGATAATAATAACATGTTAACAGTTTACAAGGAAAAATCTTGGAAAAATATTAAAAAGTTCATTAAAGATATTGGGCACAAAAAGTTGCAATACTTATATACATACTTTGATAATAATAAGCTGTTAAAAACAGTTTACATCTTATTATTATTATCAAAGAATGTATAAATGTATTGTAATATTTTGTGACAACCAGTACTTAACACAACAAAGCTTTTACATTTTGCTTTTGACTATCTTTTCTAAAAGAGTGAAACCAGTCAAGTGAATAAGCATCTTTTAAAATTGCATTTTCAAACCTTCTTTCATATATATATATATAACTTATAAATAAGTACTAAAAAAAATTATTTCTTTGCCAATATGCTGATAACAGACTTTTAAATCGTCAATTTCCACATATTATTTACTCGCTAAAGAAAATATGCAGAGCTGAAACGAGGAAAGCTAGTCAACAGGATTTTTAAAAAAGTCCGTTATATATATATATATATAAGAAAAAAGGTTTGAAAATGCAATTTAAACGATGTTTATTTACTTAACCGGTTTCACTCTTTGGTAAAAGATTGTCAAAAGTAACATTTAAGGAAACATTGAATAATATGGGTTCAAAAAAAGTTTTTTACATAATTGTCACATTGAATATTATGCATTCAAAAAAGTTTTTTACATAATTGTCACATGGGATATTATGAATTCAAAAATGTTTTTTTATACATAATTGTCACATTACATGTATAAATATAGTGTTTGGTAACAGAGAAGTTCAATAGTGTGATGAGAATATTTGGGAAAATTTGGCAGAAAAGGATAAAACAAATATATTATTGGGAATTGGTTGCGTTAATTATTGGTTGTCGCAAATTGTCACATTACATGTATATATATACAGTCTTTGGTATATATATACAGCCTTTTGACAGCAAAAATTAAAATGGATTTTTTATACATCTCAGAATATTTTAAGTTCAAGGCGAGAATATATTTTTACTGACCTGTTGGTATTAGCAGAAAGGCTGAACTGAGAGAAAAGAAGAAGTAGCCAATGTGGTGTATACTTCCCCTTTATGCATGAATGCAAAAATAAACATGCAAATAAATATACACACACACACATACACACACACATATATATATACATATATATATATATATACACACATACATACATACATACATGCACATACAATATTTTTTCACACACATACACACATATATATATAAAAAAATTCACCCCCCCACACCACACACACAAATTACAAACCTATAGCGTACACACTCAAATATATCTCTACATACCGCACACACACACAAAACAAGTACTAACATATACATACATACCATGCATATACACACACAACACACACACACACATATATATATATATATATATATATATATAAACAAATACACATGTAAATACATACACACGTACACAATGCTCACACACACACACATACACACACACCCGCACACAGTGCACACACACACACATATATACACACGTGCACACACACACACACAACGCGCGCGCACACACACATATACACACACACGCACACAGTGCACACACACACACACACATATATATATACACCCGCGCACACACACACACAACGTGCACACACACACACACACACACACACAACACTCACACACATACATCACCTACATATATATAATGTATGCGTGTGCATGCCACGTATGTGTGCGGTCAACGCCCGCTAGTATGTCCTATGCGTGCCGATGCGCGCATGTGCCCGCCCGCACGATTTGCTGTGAGCGTGCGTGCGTCCCTGTGTGCCTGCTCTGGATGTGTTTCCAGGGGGTATGTTAGAGTATGTTTAGTTGTGGTCTGTATTTTTGAATAAGATTACTTTCCTTATTTATTCGTGTTTGGTCTGTGGTGTTGTCCGAGCATTGGTATAGTGGGAAGACTAAGAATTTGGGGGACTTATTGTGTGCACAAAGGTCTAAGTGTCCACTTAGTGGTATTTGTCTTGTGGAGGGGTCCCTCAGTTGTTGTCGGTGAACTGTCATTCTTTCTCTGAGGGTAAGGCTCGTTTGCCCTATGTAGTCTTCGTGGCATCCTTCACACCTTATGACGTAGAGTAAAATTTGATGCGCACGTGAAATTATTTTTTATGATGAATGTGTGTCCCGAGTGGAACTTGTACGACGATCCCTCAATGAGGTGGATGCAGGTCTTGCAGTTGGGGCGACCACATTTTTTGATGGTGGGCGGTGGGTTTGTGTTGTGTAATTTTGCGTGGTGAGGAGGTTTTTTAGGGATTTAGGTTGTCTCTTACTTTTATTATTTTATGAGCTGCCAGTATTTTTTTCAGGCGTGGGTCTTGATTTAGTTGTGGAATGTTGTTGTGTATAAATAGTGTAAGCTTCTGCATTCCTTGGGTTGTGTGCTGAGAGATAGGGGAGGCTATTTACTGTACTGTGGATGTGTTTGGGTTTTCGAAGGTCTTGAATGTTGATTGATTTGCCCGTTCTATTCCGTTGTCTACTAGTGATGCCGGGTAATGACTTCGAGAAGAATTGCCCTTAGTTCCCGGAGTCTTCTATTTCGTGTTGTGTCATTTGAGACAATAGTGCAGATTCTTCTCGCTAGGTTGAAGGGGATATTTGTCTTTGTGTGTTTTGGGTGATTGGAGGTGAATAGAAGGTATTGTTTAGAGTCAGTGGGTTTGTAATGGATGTCAGTTTCAATGTTGACGCCTTTTTTAATAATTAGGATGTCAAGAAAGGGAGTTGGTCCTGACTATATTCCATTGTGAATTGAATGTTGTTATTTACACTGTTGATAAGGTTTTTGAAGTCTATAAGTTGGTCGAGTGTGTGGGACCATAGGATGAGGCAATCATCTAAGTAGCGTTTCCAGTTCTCCAACAGGTATTTGTGGAAAGACTGGCCGTACTTATATTTGGATTTTTCATAGATATGTGATTCCAGGTAGGCCATCACCAGGTTGTGCATAGGTAGGTGCAACTTTCGTACCCATTGCAGTTCTGAGACCTGTCTGTAAGTGGTTGTGGAAATACATGAAGTTGTTTTGCAGAATAAATTGAGGCCCTCAATTATGAATTCTTTTTTAATTCTTTCCGGGATCTCATTGGGATATTTATCCAGCCAGAATTTAATGGCTTCCAGTCCATATTCATGTGGGATTGTGGTGTAAAGATTAATAACATCAAAAGAAACGATTAAGGTGTCTTTATCGGCATGTTTGGGGAGATGGTTTAATAGGTCCAGGTCATCTCTTACAATACTTGGAATGTGTTTCAGTATTGGCTTAAGATGATATCTATAAAGTTGCTAAGTCTGTGTGTTTCACAACTTGGGCCTGCCACTATTGGTCTCAGTTTGAGATCAGTGGGATGTGGTATAGTGATGCAGGTTGAAGTGGACTTTTTGCAAGCTTCTGTGATAATTTGACTCTTGTGTATTTTTGGAAGCCCATAGAGTGTGCTGGTTTTGCAATTAAATTAGTAATGTAGTCGCATTCCTTTGCTGTCAAGTCATTCCGGTGTGGTAAATGAGTGCCTTCAGTTTGGTCATTGTTTTGGATTGCTGGTAGTCGACTACTCTTTCATAGTATGTGGTATCCTCTAAAAGGAGAGATACAGAGTTTTTATATTGCTCAGTATTCATAACAACGACCGTACTACCCTTATCAGCTTCCTTTATTGTGACGTCATGATTGTCTCGTAGCGTATGGATGATTTCCCATTCTCTTTTACTGGTGTTGGGTTGAGTTTAGGTTGTGGGAGTTCACCATAAGGGAAGTTGGAGATGTAATCGCAAAATTTGTCTAAGGTTTTGTTTTTGCCTTTTATGGGATTATAGTTGCTTTTGTTACAGACCATGATTCGTCGTATATATTAGTTTTCCTGTTAAAAAATTCCTCTGTGAGGCGTAATTTCTGCAAAAGTGCGAGATGTCATCCTGTATTTCCCTCAGGTTAGGGTATTGCGGGTTGGGGTGAATTTTAGTCCTCTTGAAAGGATTTTTATTGTGGTGTCGACAGGTTTAGGTTAGAAAGATTCACTATTTTTGGTTTTTCGGGGTTGGTATCTACCATCTGGTGTCGTGGAAACTGATGCCCTTGCCTAAAAAAGGAATCCGGGGTTCTTCTATTTGCGGTATTTGCTGTGTGTGATTCTGTCCCCCGTTGACATGTCTGTTGAAGAGGTTTTGGTTGTTGTGATTCTGTCCCCCGTTGCTATGTTGTCTGTTGAGGAGGTTTTGGTTGTTCCAGGGTCTGGGTTGTTGGTGTGGCCTCCTGGAAGAGTTTTGTTATTCCAGGGTTTGGGTTGTTTGTCCTGGCTGTAATGTTGGTTCCTTAGAGTGGGTTGGAAACTATATTCATGGTTTAGAAGTGAATTCCTATATGTTGGGGGAGAACTCTGAGTTAGGAGCGGTTTGGGTTGGAATCTACAATCATAGTTCAGAGATGGGTTTCTAAGTGATGGGTAGGATCTCCGAATCTGG
>NC_042998.1:203922315-203942315 GCF_006345805.1 Octopus sinensis | reverse complement strand
GGTAAATTTACTGCTGTAGTTCATTAACTGCAGAGTAGTTTCCAGTCTCAGCGCGCCAAAGTGAGGGCATTTGAAAGGATACATCTAAATATAAGCTGTAGAACTTTATACATGTTGGATTTCGGTTGAGCGTTCTGTGTCTAGTTCTGGAAATTGTGTTTTGTAAACGACAGACTATGCTGATGATCTTGCAGATGTTTACATATCCATATACGTAAATATTAACAAGTGAAACCAATGGTACATAGGTAATTGTTTTTTATTTCGTATATTTTCATTTGTCTTGCTTATTTTTACATTTTGGTTTATTGCTGAGATTTTTTTTGAGAACACATTCTTCGTGGTAATGGCTATTTGTCGTCTATGTTTAGCATATAGACTGTCCACTTTTAGTGGTCAGTCCTCTATATTTTGCATGTAGTACAATATCTAATCTTCGGATTTGTTAAAATATGCCAAGCCACTGGTTTTTAATTGATTAATATCAATTTCTACCCTTATTTAATTTTATATATATTAGCTATAGGAGAAAACATTTGCCAAAGGTGCCACGCAGTGGGACTGAACCCGGTACCATGTGGTTGGAAAGCAAACTACTTACCACACAGCCACTCCTGTAGAATATAGAATACAGCCAAGAAACTCCTGCGCCTATATACGTGTATGTATAATTATTTATATACACATATATAAGTATATGTGTACACACACACACACATACACACAGACCCCCCCCACACACACACATAGAGGCCGGGCTTCGGTACTGTTCCTGTTTACCAAATTCCATCTTAATCAGAGGATGTATTAAAAGACTCTCTCCCAAGCTGCCACACGCCTGCACCGAACTAACTTTCTTTCTTTTGTATATATCCGTGTTTATTAAAAAAACAGATTATCGATAATCTCACCCAGGCAGATAAATAATACTTTAACATCTCACAGATTTACAACATTTACAACTTATAAAACCGCTTATACTTCCGGTTATCTCTTATTTCCTCACAATCCGTTTTCTTCTACATTCCCTCCTGTGGGTATGCGTGTGAGTGTCTGTGTGTGCGAGTGTGTACGCGTGTGTGTCTATGTGTGCGTGTGTGTATGGCGCCTCTGTGCGTATATATTGCGTATTTCTATAACAAAACACCTACACATCACAAATATTGAAAAATGTTCAACGCAAAACCGACAGGTGCGTCTATGAACTCGAAACTGCGCAGTCAATTCGAAACCACACCTTGCTGTCCGGGACTAAAGAGTGCATATCTTCCGACCCAATACTCTGTATGAATGTACGAATGTCGTTCAGTACAGTGAATATTTCCGAAATGCTCATGTTGTGTTGTGTTTATAAATGAATAGGCGCAGGAGTGGCTATGTGGTAAGTAGCTTGCTAACCAACCACATGGTTCCGGGTTCAGTCCCACTGCGTGGCATCTTGGGCAAGTGTCTTCTGCTATAGCCCCGGGCCGACCAATGCCTTGTGAGTGGATTTGGTAGACGGAAACTGAAAGAAGCCTGTCGTATATATATATATATATATATATATATGTATATGTATGTATGTGTATGTGTTTGTGTGTCTGTGTTTGTTTCCCCAACATCGCTTGACAACCGATGCTCGTGTGTTTATGTCCCCGTCACTTAGCGGTTCGGCAAAAGGGACGATATAATAAGTACTGGGCTTACAAAGAATAAGTCCCGGGGTCGATTTGCTCGACTAAAGGCGGTGCTCCAGCATGGCCGCAGTCAAATGACTGAAACATGTAAAGGAGTAAAAGAGTAAAGAGAATAATTTCTTAACGGCTGTGCCGCCATCTTGCTCATGAGTTCCTCCTCGTGCGAGTTTAGAATAAAACGACAGCAAACCGCATTTCCAACGTAGCTGCAACGTGTTTATCTCTACAAGCATAATGACCTAAAGAGGCAGCTTGTAGGGGTTCGACTGGCCTACAAGAAGTAACAGTCTATTCTCCCCCAAATACAAGTTATACAGGCGCATGGGTGGCTGTGCTGTAAGAATTTGCCTCCCAACCACATGGCTCCGGGTTCAGTCCTACTGCATGTCACCTTGGGCAAGTATCTTCTACTGTAGCCTCAGGCCGACCTAAGCTTTGTGAGCAGATTCCGTAGATGGAAACAGAAAGAAGCCCGTAGTAATGTATACATTCGACATATGCATTGTGACTGACAAAGAAAGAGAAAGGCTGTCGGGTGGCCATATGTCGGAACCGACGGGAGAGTCTGAAAGAGACACACACAAATACGCAGCGCGCACACGTGTGTATGTATGCATGTATGTATTACGACGGGCTTCTTTCAGTTTCCGTCTACCAAATCCATTCACAAGGCTTTAGTCGGCCCGGGGTTATAGTAGAAGACACTTACTCAAGGTGCCGCATAGTGGGACGGAACCCGGAACTATGTGGTTGGGAAGCAAACTCCTTTCGTCTCCACAACCTAACGGTTCAGCAAAAGTGATCAATAGAATAAGTACAAACTTTACAATAAAGAAAAAGAAAAGTACTGGAGTCGATTCGTTTGGCTGAAAGTTCTTGAAGGCGGTGCCCCAGCATGGCCGCAGTCTAATGACTGAAACAAGTGAAAGAATAAAAGATAAAAGTACTGTAAAACAAAAGGAAGGAATTGTGTTTCTTGGCTGCATTCTACATTGAAGGAAAACCAGTGCCAATCAGTTCTTTGGTCTAATGTCTGCTCAATCAGGGTCGATCTGGGGCTGAGCAAAAGGGAACTCTGAAGACGATATATGAATATTGGACATTTAATGTAGTGGTTGACCCATCACGGTCCAGGCCATCCTGGAGCATCCCGTTCATTGTTTAATGCTCTGTTATGTGTTGCATGTGTAGTCTATACTGAGGCCGTTATTTAATCCGAAGTCAGCTGCGATAGAACGGTGAATGACGTTTGAACACTGACCATCACACTTGTTCCCTTTCGGCAAACAAAAACATTGTATCATTTGCCCTTTTCTGAGGCGAATAAACTGCTATTTCTAGCATTTTTTTTTGCAGTTTTCTCCTGTTCTTCGATGAGGTCTGGAATGTTTCGATAGCAGAAGATTAAGTTTTATACCAATCAACAATGTCGACGCCGCTATTCCCTTGCTAAAATTAAATATTCTTTGTCGCAGGTCAGACCACTCAGCTCTCTGCAGGTTGCAAACTGCCTTTTGTTATGTTTAAAGAAGCATGTGCCTGTAGACATAGCCCCGGATACTAACGTATCCAGAGCACTGAATTGTCTACCTGCGACATGTACGTACAGAAGCATGCATGCATACATGCGTGTATATGTCGATCACTTCCTGGATTTGCGTTCGATGTTCAAATTCCACCAGGCTTGACCTTGCCTTTCATCCTTTCGGGATCGATAAAATAAGTACCAGTTGAGCAATGAGTCGATGCAATCGACTTTCACCCCCACCCCACCCCCGAAATTACTGGCCCTGTACCAAAGCGTGAAACCAATATTTACGTGTAACCATATTTTAGCACACACGTATACTCACACGCGCGCGCACACACACACCCTCTTTCTCTCTCCTACCCGTACACGCACAGAGGTATCAAAATTCATTGGAGTTGTATTGAAATATTGATAAACGATTACAGCCAAGAAGATGAAACACTATTAATAGATAAATCCGCCAGTAAAAATAAATCAGTTAAAATCGATTCAGTTAAATTAGTCCATTGTCGTTTTCATGTGTTGCAGACGTTTTGAGATTTAAATGTGTTATTTTATATAAAGGTATTGCTAAACAATGTTACTATGTGTGTCGCGTAAAGGTGAGGTCTTTCGCATTTAGTTTCGAGAAAATTTGCGCTGAACATATAACTGTTATTTTTTTTACAGGTAATGTTCATTGTTCTTTAAAACAGAAATGTGGTGAATTTGATATCCTCCCGATACGTTACATTTAAACTGTTCCCTCAATGGAGTTGCCTCATTTGTTGTTTAACTATTCTGACCCATCTACATGTCACAACTGAATATTCCTCGATTGTGTTTCACCCACCAAGGGATATTATCTGACAGCTGCTTCATTTATTACTGAACTGGGCATGGAATTGACACTTAGAAAACGAACTACATATATATATATATTATATATAATACATACATGTAGTTCGTTGGAAACCTATATTTATATATATATATATATAATTATATATATATATATATATATAGATATATATATATATATATATATATATATATATATATAATATATAATATATATATATATTATATATATATATTAGATATATATATATTAATATATATATATATATAATCGTATATATATATGAGTCGCCATAATTGATCACTAAATCCACAAGTTTTTTTTATTATCTCTCTCTTTATTTCCTCTTTTCCTTTCTGTTGAAGGGCGTTGGCGTGAAATGTAAAAGACTTTCTCACTTTCCCGAGCGTCAAACTAATACACTTGCTTCTTATTCATACACCTGCCTTTGTCTTTTGTTTCTCTATAAATTTCAACTATATATATATATATATATATTGGGAGAATTACGAAAAACGCAAAAGACGAAGACAGGTGATGTAGAAAACAAACAGATGTATTAGTATAACGCTCGGGAATTGAAAAAGTTTTTAACGTTTCGTGCCTACGCCCTTCCACAGAAAGGAACACAGAAAGAAACAAGGAGAGAAAAAATGTGTGTAGTGGCTACCGATCTATCATAGCGAATGATATATATATATACATACAAATCTCTCTCTCTCTCTCTCTCTCTATATATATATATATATATATATATATATAATATCGTAATGATATTTAGTCTCCGATTTGAAGCAACGAGTTTTAAATAAATGACCGAAAGATGATGAGCTAGCCTCAGGGTGACTCGAACCCACACATCAACACTTACACGTCCCCTTGCATATCCGATTGGCCACATGCTCACCCATCAATTTGAGTCAAATTTAGTAAATATATATTTAGACTGTCTAATGCTATATATAATATTTATGAACAAAGCTATAATGGAAGACTCATAGTATAATAACAACCGTATATATATCATAATATATATATCATAATAATATTTAATCACCGAGTTGAAGCGACAGTTTTTAAATACAGATTCTATGTATGGCTCAGTCGTTAGAGCGTCGGTCTTATGACCATGAGATTGTGAGCAAGAGACTTTATTTCACGTTGCTCCAGTTCCCTCAGCTGTAGAACTGAGTTGCGACGTCACAGGTGCCAAACTGTATCGACCCCTTTGCCTTTCCCTCGGATAACATCGGTGATGTGGAGAGGGGAGGCCAGTATGCATGGACGACTGCTGGTCTTCCATAAACAACCTTGCCCAGACTTGTGCCTGGGAGGGTAACTTTCTAGGTGCAATCCCACGATCAGTCTTGATCAAAGGGGGTCTCTCAGTATATATATATATCTATATATATATATATACTAATACATTGTTTGTTTGTACTCCACCTGCCTTCGTCTTTTGTTTATTTTCGTAAACCTTCCCGTTATATACATACATACATACATACATACATTCATACATACATACATACATACATACATACATACATGCACACATGCGTACATACCTACATACATACATGCACACATGTGTACATACATACATACATAAATACATACATACATACTAACACTGAGATGTACTTCATCCTATTCTCAGAGAATCCCCTTGTAAACACGTTTGTAGAACGCGTTTATCGTTGCAAACATTGGCAAAAGACATACCTTTAGTTCCTATAAGTGGTTTCTACCATTCTATGAAATTCCACCTTTGACTGTCTTCTTACATTTCGCTTCCACTAAATATATCTGCTGCCATGCCTTGAAGCTTTATTCTAATTCACCTGTCGCTCTATATCTCTCCATTATTTCTTTTCTGCCAATTTCTTTCTTTCTTTCCTTCACCTCATTCCTTTTCTATAAAATACCGTCGACGCTGTATCTACTAACGGTTTTTTTTAGAAAACTTGCTAGCGTTCTCTTCATTATATACGCAGTTATCACATTCTGTTGAAATGTTTTATTGATGTGTTTGATTTCTTTCTTTCCCTGATGAGAAGACTGCATTGTTAAACACCAGTGTTTTACACCATTTTATTCCTTCCGGAATAATACCAATGTTTTTCTCGAAACATATGTCAGAAGTATAAAGACTTGAATAGCACCTGCGTTTAACTCCATTTATTTATTTATCTATATCATACAAAACATTTCACCTAAACCTGGAGTTTCTACCTTTATAAGTAGGATGTTACATCCTTGGTACTTGTATGAATTTTTGCTACCCTGGTAACTATTTATTTATTTTTCCGTGTTATTTGTAACACTGAAGACACAGACACACACGCACACACACGCACACACACTCCACACACACACACACACACCACCACACACACACACACACATATATATATATATGTATGTATGTATGTATATATATATATATATATATATATATACATACATATATATATATATACATATACATACATATATTATACATATACATACATATATATATACATATACATACATATATATATACATATATATATATAATATATATATATATATATATATATATATATATATATATATATATATGTATATATATGTATGTATATGTATATATAAAAATACAAAATGGGACAAGAACGCAAAACACCCAAAGAGACGACACAAAAAACGGACGGGTCATTCGAAGCCTCTAATCTTCAGTCATGAACCGGAGCATCCTCGCAATTTCGGCTGATTAATCTTGATATATATATTATATATATATAGTATATATAATATATGTGTGTGTGTGTGTGGTGTGTGTGTGTGTGTGTGTGTGTGTGTTGTGTGTGTGTGTGTGGTACATACAGAAAACGCGAACTTAGTGGTTTCGTAGTGTTTTAACTCCTATGTTCAGTAAAGCTGGTGTCTTTATAAAAAGGCTCCCTTATTATGTATAATTCCTTTTTTATATATATCTAATAATTTTCCCTATGTATACATACATATATTTAAATACATACATACATACATACATACATACATACATACATAATAACATACATACATACATACATTCATACATACATACAGGCATACATTCATATGAGTATATGTGTGTATATATATGAAGGTAATTTTATGATTTAGTTAAACCGACAAATAAAAATCGGACTGCAAGTGGAATTGCTCAGATAACACTGAAACAAAAAAAAATTGAAGGGTATAATGAATAGAAGCTCTAATTAGTCACAATTATCATTATAACATTCCCAAATTATCACAAAACCGAACATAAATATTTAAAACATGAGGAAATCCAGTGGTAGAACCCAATAATACAAAAATTGGAACGTTTATTCATAATACCATTCAATTATATATATTTATGTATTAGTTTATTCATATATATGTGTTTGTAATCACCGTGATCACCGTGACCGACCAGGCTATCAGATGCTGCTACACATCGCTGGTCACAATGCACTTTGCATTGTTTTAGCCTTCAAATGACGCCACCCCGCTGGCTAAGCAAGCAGGCCAACAATAGAAAGAGTAATAGAAAGTTGTGGCCAACAATAGAAAGAGTAAGAGAAAGTTGTGGCGAAAGAGTACAGCAGGGATCGCCACCATCCCTTGCTGGAGCCTCGTGGAGCTTTTAGGTGTTTTCGCTCAATAAACACTCACAATGCCCGGTCTGGGAATCGAAACCGTGATACTACAACCGAGAGTCCTCTACCCTAACCACTGTGCCATTGCGCCTCCACGTGTTTGTAATATACGGATGAAATGTACAGTTCTCTCTCTCTCCCCCCTCTCTCTCTCTCTCAGTAGAAAGTAACATATTCCTAAGCGGTGCAAAGCTGTTGCAATGTGTGTTGCTCTGTGCTAAGCATTGTCATGGGTTGACTTGTTGAGACCGAATCAGGCGAGCATCAGTCTTGTTCCTACTCCAAGAAAGGCAGACATTTTCAAGTTGCATTATTGTCTATGACTACAGAGTTGACATGTTCCATAACAGTGAACGCTCATAGAAAGCTGATAATTATAAGAGCTAATAAGAGATGGTCGAAGAGAGTCTGGCTTCGCTAAATTTCCTGGATGCCTCTTATAAACCGAACAAGATATTACCTGAGCCACTCAAGAAGCCAAATAATACATCATTTCTCGTCCACATGTGAACCAGTCGTTCACTGTGTGTCTTCCAACATGTTTCAATGAACATCTGGAAGCGGTTAAAAGCACGAGTTAACTTTCGAGGAAGAAATCTTGAACATGGCCACAAAGTACAAGTGTAAAACAAACACTATCGCATAACCGAGACCAATAAAAACATTATCAAGCAACCATCGCACTAAAAACTCCTGGAAATGTAACTTTATATGGTATATCCTACCTACCTTACAACATTGGTTTGTGAATCACAGTTGCAAATATTTTTCTCTGTCTAATCGGGGAACATTTCCCAAACTGTCCTGAATTACATAAAAAGGTATTTAACACAAACAGAAATAAAGTAGGCCAAAACTGCTTTAAAAAGATGCTTAATGACCAATTTTTCTCTTGGGATTCAAAAAGGAACACCTACGATACAAGCTAACAACCAGCGATCCATACTATCTATATCTCCAGAGTCATCTTGTTAACTTTAAACCCGCAGCCGTCTTAGGCTGACCGACCGACCGACCGACCAGCCAATTACGTAATCGTCGTGTCGTAAAAGTTGGTACACACATGAATCACATGAATGCAAATATATGTGTGCGTGCATGTATGTATAATAGACACACACATGCACGCATACAAATACACATATATTGTATTCCCTAAAGATATTTTTGATATTTTTCTTTCATTGTCGATGAGTAAGGGATGAGGGAATGCGGAGAAAAAGAATAGTAGTAGGAAAAGGCGGAGTGAAGGAAAAGAGGAATATGAAGAAAAGAAAGAGAATACGAAGAAAGACAGAAAGAAAGAAAGAATGAAAGAAAGAGAATACGAAGATAAAAAGAAAGAGAACAACAAGTTTGGTTTAGGAAGAAAAATAACCAAATAAAATGCTGGGAGACTGATTGAGAGAAAGAAGGAAAATTTTAAAGAAATAAGGAAAGAAAAGCTGGAATAAGAAATTAAGTAAAACCGGAAGTAGTAAAGAAAGAAACTAAGAAATACGAAATAAAAATAAACCGAAGATGGAATGAATGAGAGCAAGAAAAATGAAAGAGAGCGAATGAAATTAATTAGAAAGATGAAGAGAAAAAGGGAGAAAGAAAGGAAAAAAGATGAAGAAATTGGTGGAAAACTGAAGAAATTTTTAGCAACAAAAATGGGAAGAATTTTGAAGAAAAAGTATAGCAAAGTAACGGTGCTAAAAGTGTCGAATGGCAAGAATAACTACAGCAGCAGCAGCAGCAGCAACAGTAACAACAAGCGGAGTAACAGGGTTAGCAACAGTAGTAGCAGCAGTAGTTCTTGTATGTCAAGTAGGTTGTCATGACAACATCTAACTTTATAGAGCGAGGGAGGTGAATGACGTCAATGAAGATTTTAGAACATACACTTTTACACACACACACACACACACCCAAACACACACACACACCCAAACACACACACACACACACACACCCAAACACACACACGCACATGTATATACACAGACACAAATGAACAGGCACACACACACGCACACACACTTAAGATAGTTGTAAGGGTCGTGGTAAGAGCAGGTGTTTTAGAGGAAAGTACATTTCCCTCCACTCCATTGCCTCCCCCCACATCGAGATTATGCTCCTGGGTGTTGCTATTGTTTAGCCCCAGGCCAGTCCTGACTCAGTAGACCTATGATCAATAATGCTCCAGCCGCGCCCATCCCATCTGTTTTCTCTATGCAAGGAACCTCAGCACTATACAATCCAATGTTTCAGTTTTCATTGAGACAGCAATGTTGGGATTAGGAAAATTTGGCTGTTATTTCTAGCATATTGTGTAATCACCTGAAGCTCTCCACCCTGTGACCTAGGGTTTAATATCGCTGCTATTGTTGGCGTTTATCAGCGTTATTGCTGTTATTGTTGTTGTTGTGAATGTTACCGATGTTTGTTTTTTTTATCGGTGTATATTTCTGTACGCTTGTTATTGCTGTTTGACCCTAGGCCAAGTAAGTCGAGACAGCTCGCCAAATCGTCTTTTTTTTGTGCAGAATATATCAAGGACTTCATTTTCGATTTTTAAGGTGTTAGGGTTGGGCTTGACGGAGTACTGGCTACTATTTCTAGCAGGCTGAGAAACGGCGTCAACTTTTTACTGCTAGCTTCTATACTTGTTTAAACCTAGGTCAGTCCTGTCTGAGAATATTTATGATCAAAGCTTTCCCGGCATGGCCACCCTACTTTGTTCAGGCAATAAGTATCTAGAATGATATCAACTGTTTTAGACGCAGGTACGGCAGAGCGTTTAAGAGTTCGCTTTTTGATGAAGAGGTACCAGGTTCGATCGTACAGCCTGGTATTTTGGGGCAAGTGTCTTTTGATCAGAGCTTCGAGCCTATTCAACTCTTGTCAGTACCATACAGTCAACAGAAGCTCAGTCGAATGTAACTTCGAAGTCCAGCTGTAACACACGTGGTGTTACACAAAATCGGTGTGAGAATCACGTGAGAGGTACACGAGACTGAATATTCCTCAATCACGTGTTCAGTTGATCAATTGACCGATGCAGTTTCCATCATGCAATGTTGCTTAATTTCTCTTTAGCATCTATGTCTAGCAAGGGAAGAGATCATATAAAGAGCAGGGATGAGAAAACCTTCGGCTTCATTCAAGTTTATAACCCGTTGGTGAAATGTCTAAGAATTGAGAGAATATAACAGCGGGATTTCTAAAGAAGTGGTTGTTTGTCGTTACTCGCATAGCCACCATAACAATGAATATATATGCATGTATGGATGTAAATATGTATGTGTGCGTGTGTGTGTGTGTAAGTATGCATATATAAGTATGCATAGAAATATATCCAAGTTTGTATGATTGTGTAGAGAAAAATATATCATTCAATGACATTCCAACCTCGTCTGATTTTCACGTTTAATTATTTACAGTTTTTACAATTTCGCAGTATTATAATAATCGAATATTATATATTTACTACTACATAAACCTGATGATCGCGTAACGCATGAAAGTACTAGTTTTATCACAATAAATATATAATATTCTATTATAATATTGTAAAATTGTAAAAACTGTAAATAATAAAACGTGAAAAATCAGACTAAGTTGGAATTTCATTAATACATGCATACATACATACATACATACATACATACATACATACATACATACATACATACATACAACATACATATATACATATATACATATATATATATACATATATATGTTGATTCGTTAGCTACTGCACGCATTTTTTTTCTCTCCTCTCTTTCTGTGTTTTTTCCTCTCTGTGTATCTTTCTGTTGAAGAGCGTAGGCTCGAAACGTTAAAGACTTGTTTTTATTTATATTTCCTGAGCGCCATACTATACAATTGTTCGTTTGTTTTCCACCTGCCTTCGTCTTTTGTTTATTTTCATAAAGCTTCCCGTTATATATATATATATATATATATATATTATATATATATTGGCCCTGCTTGCTTAGCCAGGGGGTGGCATCATTTGAAGGCTAAAACAACGCGAAGTGCATTGTAACCAGCAATGTGTAGCAACATCTGATAGCCTGGTCGGTCACGGTGATATATATATATATTATATATATATATATATATATATATATATAATATATATATATATATATATATATATATATGCAAGTGTGTGTGTTAAGGTATATTAATAAGAAAATTATATATATATATATATATATACATATACATATATATTTCTTATTAATATACCTTTACAGAGCATGGCATATAGCTCTCTCTCTCTCTCCTTCTCTATCTCACACACACACACTGTGTGTGTGATGAGTTACTCATTGCATTTATAATAATTATGTGTGTTAATCACATAATAATATAAATGATATTTTTACTCCATTGAAACAGCTGTCGAGAACAATCACATTATGCATCCTATGAAATTTATGCAATTCTGTTTTTGACTATTACTTCTCTCCTTGTATACATTCATTCATACCACCCATACAACATACATACACATACATACATACATACATACATACATACATACATACATACATACATACATACATACATACATACATACATACATACATGCATATATTCTATTCTTTCCTTTTGTTCTCTTATTCGTCTCAGCCATGCAGCTGCGGTCATGCTGGAGCACCAGTGTGGCTTTGCTGGTTTCCTGAGGCTGGGGTATTTCACATCACCACTTCTGTGTGTGCCTTGTCCCAGCTGTTGGTCCATTTGGTGTCTGAGGGATTTTATTCCGCTGCCCTGGACTCATGCCCTCATCTTATACCTCGTACCGGGTCGTTGGTTCATCCCATATTGTGGAGAGGAAGATGTCTAGTATCTTTTTGAAGACATCTATGTCCACAATATGTAGATTTCTTAATTTCTGTGGCAGGGGATTGAAGAGCTGTGGACCTTCCAACCCCAGGCTCTTGGAGAAACTAGTCCTGAATATAGATGGAGTGGACAGTACCTTTAGTGCAATACAAAGGCGTCCACTTCTGGCATTTGTATAAGATTCAACGTCGAAATTAGGTACTAACCTTTCTAGAGTTTCTCATTTGTAGATTATTACATACCTATTTCTTTATTACCCACAAGGGGCTAAACACAGAGGAGACAAACAAGGACAGACAGAATGTATTAAGTCGATTACACGACCCCCAGTGCGTAACTGGTACTTAATTTATCGACCCCGAAAGGATGAAAGGCAAAGTCGACCTCGGCGGAATTTGAACTCGAACGTAACGCAGACGAAATACCGCTCAGCATTTTGCCCAGCTCGCCGCCTTAGATTATTACATACATGTCGCACCTTCGTTCCCTGGAGTAGAATCGTAGTTTTTTTCGCTTCTCCTTGTAGCTCATCGTCTTCAGAGTTTCAATATTCTTCGTGGACTGCTTCAGGCTCCGCTGTTAGTTTGGCACTATGTGGTGACCATAGCTGAGAGCAGTAGTCCAGGTGGCTGAGAACAAAGGCCCTCCACAGTCTCAACATAACTTCTTGGTCTTCTTTTCTTGAAGGACCTTAATAGCCATCCTGCCAGTTGTCTGCACTTTGCTACCATCTTGGTAATCTTTATATATAAAAGTGAGGTTGTGTGCTGTCTGTCTCCTACGATTTAGATTCCTAACTACTCCCACATTTTGCGGTGCAGTTTAACCAAAACCGGGTATCTTATAGTCGTGATTCATATCGAGCCCTTCTGGGTATTAGCGCGCGTCTACGATGAGTCTACGATTAAAAAAAAAATTACAATAAATTTTTCCCATTTTTAATGCATTTTTGGCATATATAAGGGAAGTAACTCTCTGAAAGTTTATTATTAAATCTCAGAACTTAAAAGCTACAGTAACCCCCCCCCCCCCTTTGTGGTTAGCCATATTGAGATGGCTATTATACTTTACATCTCTAAAAATGCTTATATAGTTATTTCCCTTACAAACCCGAGCAACGCCGGGCGATACTGCTAGTGTGCATATAAAATGAGGCACCAATGCACATACTGATCCCCAGATCTTTCGCAACCTGTGACTCTCGGATTGCAGTGCCTTCGAGTCCTGTACATGCAGGCTGCAGGGCATTCATGCGTTTCCCAGTATAAAACTGCATCCTGTTTACCTCAGCTCATTTGTAGTTTGCATTCAGATCCTGCTATAGCTTGTGACGTCATCCGGATTTTTTATTACCAGTAGTAATGTTGCATCGTCTGCGTAGCTAGTGACAGTGTGTGTGTGTGTGTGTGAGTAAATATGATATGTGACAATTATTCGGTAGCCATGATAAAACTCGGAGTTTTATCATGGCTACCGAATAATTGTCACATATTACATTTACAGATAAATTCCTCTATTTACATAATATCGACATCTCTTTCTTTTGTTGTCTTACCATTTTTATCAATATATATATATATATGTATATGTTAGTTAGTTAGTTAGTTAATTTGGCTCAAAAGCAAATAGCAAGGCCATGTAGGGGGACATGGAGTTAAGTACAGGGTGGTGTTCATGTAAAGAGTTCAGGCCACTTGAGGTCCAGGGAGGCTTTGAACAAAGCGGTCGTCGCATCTTTCACCATCTCGTCTGGCAGCTTGTTCCACGGATCCGCACCCGGATGGAGAAAGCTCCTCTCCTTCGATTGAGATGAAATCGTCGCAGGTAGAGCTTTTCGGAATGACCCCGCACCGACGCTCTGGAGCAGGAGTGAAGAACAGCTCTTTCGAGAGGTTACACTCCCCGCTTATGATGTTGTGGGCGAGAATGAGATCACCACGGCGGCGGCGTTTTTCAAGAGAATAAATGTCGAGCGTCCTCAGCCTTTCTTCGTAGGACAAATTTTTGAGACCATGAACCATGCGGGTAGCCAGCTTCTGGACTCTTTCGAGATGATGTATGTCTTTGAGGAGATAAGGAGAAGAGGCTTGAATCCATACTCCAATATGGGTCTCACCAGGGACATAGAGTGGTAGGAATATGGCTGCTGTGAGCAGTCCGAATGACCGTCGAATCAAGAACAGAATTCCGCGTGCTTTGTTGGCAGCATGGATGCACTGGGGCCGAAGGCGAAAAGGAGGAATCCACCAAGATACCCAGGTCCTTACCTGATCGGTCCTCTCCAGCAGCAGACGACCCGGCTAGAAATCAAGTTGAGTTGCAGGAGGAGAGCCACAGGCAGATGACAGCACTTTGACACGTTCAGAACACAGGTCCCAATCGTTAGACCACTTCCAAATTTGGTGGAGGCATCGACGAAGATCCTCTATACACCCGAGGAGCGACCAGTTTGATATCGTCGGCAAATAGAAAGGGTGTGTTGCGTGAGGTCGTCGGGCAAGTCATTATGAAGACTAAGAACAACAAGGGCCCAAGCACAGAACCTGAGGCACGCCACTGCTCGCATTGGAGACGTCGACGCGAACCATTAACTTGGACTTGGAAGGAACGATCTGAGAGGAAGGCACCAACCCATCGTACAATATCTGGATGGAAACTATATGCTTGAAGCTTGACAAGTAATAGGCGGTGGTTTACCGAGTCAAAAGCTTTGGCAAAGTCCAATAAAACGATGTCAACAGCATCACTATCATCGAGGATGCGCGTATATATTCACACACAGGCACACACACACGCACACACACACGCACACACACACACGCACACACGCACACACACACGCACACACACGCACACACACACACACACATACTTGGAAATGGATGCATGTCATGTTTTATTCCTACTGTCCTGTTTTTGTTATCACTTTAACCCTCCACAAAAAATCCCAAATTTTATTTAATTTGTTTGCGGGAAGGATTGTTTTAACGAAGTCGCGTCTTGTCCCTACCTTCGAACCGCGGAGTAGATAAAACAGGCAACAACTATTGAGGGGATTGTTCTTTATGTTGCCTCGTTTCTCTACTTGTTTCTTTCGTTGTTCGAAAAAAGTTCGTTTTCCATGCTTTTGCTTTTTATGTTCTCGTTTCTCCCTTTGTTCACGTGTTTTGACGCTCTGTACCCATATATGCATGTATATATACATATATATGTAGGCATGTACATGTATGTGTGTATATGCATATATATGTATATCTTATTTATATTATATATATAAACATATATATATATATATATATATATATATATATAGAAGCTCCTTCTATATAATAATTAATTTTACTCTGCTATGTATTGAGTACCTTATTTACTGTGGTTAACCCGAATCAACCCGGGACCTACATATATATATATATATATATATATATATATATATATATATTATATACGTATATATATATATAATATATACGTATACGCACACATGCTTACAAACATACAAACATATATTATTTGTATATAACTATATTATACATACATGTATACATATATACATTATATATATGTATACATATATATTCGTACATATATACATATATGCATATATATATATACATATATATATATATATATATATATATATAATATATATATATATATATTATATATATTATATATATATTATATATATATATATATATATATATATATATTATATATATATACTATATATATAATATATATATATATATATATATATATATATATATATATATGTAGACAGGGACGCTGGCAAGTGGGCGAGCCTAAAGTGTTCTTCAACATTGCAGACCTGCATCGGGAAAAGGCAACCATCGATTGAATTGATTACATAAAAGCGGAAGATGTAATATCGACCATTGATGAGATGAGCTGAAAGTCCGCCCGGATGGAATTCTCCTCTTTTCTCCTAAAAACAGGCATGAAAGCTGTTGCAAAACCCCTGCAGATCCTTTCTTTACCTTCTGCAGAAATGGTACCCAAGAAATTGTAGCAATGAACTTATGCAAAAGCCAAGTTAAACCAATCCGTTTTGGTATTCTCTTGCTATTTAAACATTACCAAGCTTTTTTGCTCGCCATTGCGCTTCTCCTATGCGACTTCCCGTGCTGTAAACACGAAGACATTTTCAATTATATTCGTCACGTATCTGCCTCGACAGAGCACATTCTACGTCCATCTGTTTAGAACTCTATGTACTTTATAGCATTGAAGTACAGGCAGCTGGAAAATGGATTCGAATTACTACACACACACACACACACCACACACACACACACACACACATCTATACGACATCCTTCTTACTTATTTGCATTATATATAGTCGCCATGATACATCGTTAGCCACTACACACTTTTTTTTCTCTCCTTTTTTTCCTCCCTGTTTCTCTCATTTTTTTCTCTCCTTGTTTTTTTCTGTGTCCCTTTCTGTAGAAAAGTGTAGGCTCGAAACTTAAAAGACTTTTTCTATTCTTGAGCGTTATACTAATACATCTGTTCGTTTTGTACACCACCTGTCTCGTCTTTTGTTTTTTTCGTAAACTCTCCCTATATATATATATATATATATATATATTATTATATATATATATAATATATATATATATATATATATGGTATATAATATTATATATATGTGTGTGTGTGTATACATACATACAAAACACACACATACACACATAAATGTGTTAACGTTCTAGCTCAATTTCTCTGTTTACAGCAATGCTGGGAAGGAAGGTGTGTAGAGTGTGTTCGTCGCATTGACCATGACAGAGAAAGTTGTCATGATGACACCTGTTCAGAAGCATGCGCAAAGTTGCAGAAAGTGTATAAAGAGGAGAGTACGAGCGTCACACGAATGTACGAGTGGTTCCGACGTTTCAAAGATGGCCGGAAAAAATATCGATGTTGATGAACGTTCTGGGAGACCCGCAACCAGCAGGACTGAGAAAAGACATCGCAGATGTCCGAGCAGCTGTGAGAGGATATCGTCGAATCACCATCCGTGAGTTATCAGATGTGCAGATTAGTTACGGTTCAGTTCAGTTCATTATCACTGAAGTTTCGGGTATGAGACGCGTGTCGGTCAAGTTTGTGCCAAAACTGTTTTTACCAAAAAGACATCCAGGTTTTTGTTGCACAAGATCTCTGTGAAGGAGTCGTCAATGCGAGGATCACACATTACACACCTTCCTTCCAAGCATTGCTGTAAACAGCGGGAATGAGCTGCTAGAACGTTAAAACTTAGTGCGCATGTACAGCAGAGTTCAAGGTCAATCTGTGCTGAACAGCTTCAGTCAGCGTGCTTAAGCTTCGTAACTATAGCAACAGACCGGATACTTATTCATCGGACTACGTATATTTGCGTAAATAAGGCGGCGAGCTGGCAGAAGTGGTTAGCACGCCGGGCGAAATGCTTAGCGGTATTTTGTCTGTCGATACGTTCTGAGTTCAAATTCCGCCGAGGTCGTCTTTGCCTTTCATCCTTTCGGGGTCGATAAATTAAGTACCATTTTCGTACTGGGGTCGATGTAATCGACTTAATCCGTTTATCTGTCCTTGTTTGTCCTCTCTGTATTTAGCCCCTTGTGGGCAGTAAAGAAATGTATATTTGCATAAATACACACACACATACAGCACACACACTCACACGCACGCACGCACGCACACAGACATTTTCCGTACGTATAAATTTACTGTCACGTGGACAAAAGCAAATTCTCAAAATTTCACTGTCAGTTGGAAGCCAGTTGTTTGTCAGCAAGAATTACGGAAATATCAAAACGGAAGTCATTTATTATGAAACTCTGGGAGAGACTCGTTCGCGAAGTCACTGCTGCACTTTTAAGTAAACTGCTGGACATTTTAGTAGGAATCTGTACTTTTACGAAAGCAAGAAGAAAAATCCATCGAAATATAATGAAGAATGATGATAAGGCGGCAAGCTGCCAGAATCGTTAAGCATGCCGGATAAAATGTTTAGCGGTATTTCATCCGTCGTTACGTGCTGAGTTCAAATTCCGTTGATGTCAACTTTGTTTTATACCTTTCAGGGGTCGATGTAATAAGTACCAGTTAAGCAGTGGGGTCGACCTAATCGAGTTTCCCCCTGCCCCGTGGTTAGTGGAATGAAGAATACTGATAAGGCGGCGAGCTGGCAGAGTGGTTAGCACGCCGGGCGAAATGCCTAGCGGTATTTCGTCTGCCGTTACGTTCTGAGTTCAAATTCCGCCGAGGTCCGACTTTACCTTTCATCTTTCGGGGGCGATTAAATAAGTACCAGTTACACACTGGGTCGATATAATCGACTAAATCGTTTGTGTCCCTTTTTCCCTGTTGTCTATCCTTCTGTGTTTAGCCCCTGTGGGTAGTAAAGAAATAGGCATTTCATCTGCCGTTACGTTCTGAGTTCAAATTCCGCCGAGGTCGACTTTGCCTTTCATCCTTTCGGGGTCGATTAAATAAGTACCAGTTACACACTGGGGTCGATCCTATAATCATACTTTAATCGATTCTTGTCCTTGTCTGTCCTGTTTGTTCTTTCTGTGTTTACGCCCCTTGTGGGTAGTAAGAAATAGGTATTTCGTCTCCTTTACGTTCTGAGTTCAAATTCCGCCGAGGTCGACTTTGTCTTTCACCGTTCAGGGGTCGATGTAATAAGTACCAGTTAAGCACTGGGGTCGATTTAGTCAACTTGCCCTCTGCCCCGTGGTTAGTGGCCGTTTGTCAAAATTGGAAACCATTATGAGGAATAATGAAGCGCTATTACTACGGACAGTAGAGATCTCCATAAGTGACACTCCAGCACAAAACGGAGCGAGAAATTTCCACAGGAATTTCTAGTTTCTATCGTTTTTCGTGTGATTTATTTTGCTGCTGTCCTTGATTCTGTTGTTGTTTGTGTTGTCATTGTTGTTATTATTGCTGTCATGGCTGTAGTCAGTGTTATTGTGTCCTACTAACTTCGTACCTTTCAAAATCCGAAACAAGGCAGATATCCATTATCCCGTGGTTCTATTGTAGTTTAGCCCCAGATAGACCCTGATCGTGCAGAACTATAATCAGATGTGAATCCAGCCATTCCGTTTCCGCCATTTTATCTTTCAGTCTGTTTTAAATCTTTTTATACTTACGCCAAACATACGACTAAGTATAAGAAAATATATCCTTAACGGTGTTATTAAATGATATATAACGGTGGAGCAAGAGAAACTTAGAACTCACCCGCATGCGATCCACAAAATTTTGGCATTCCTTGACAGCTTTGGTTGTTGATGGTGGATCTGCTGGTTCATTTTCTATGCTTCTTGGGTTCTTGTCTGTAAGAAGTCCTTAGTTGACCCTTAGTTGACGTAGCAGCTAGGCCTTCTGTCCTACACTATCAACTC
>NC_042998.1:203884815-203919815 GCF_006345805.1 Octopus sinensis | reverse complement strand
ATTTATACATATATAAATAATGTGTGGTATATATGCATATATATATATACATAATGTGTGTGCATATATATATCTAAATAATGTGGGTGTATATATATATGTATATGGCCATGGGATTCCGCCTAAAAAGTTACCCTTCGAGGTCCAAATCCGGACAATTTGTTTGTGAAGACCAGTAGACCTCCATGCATACCAGCCCCACCTCTCCAAGCCGTCGATGTTATCCAAGGGAAAGGCACCAGTGACGTCGCAGCTCATTTCTACAGCTGAGTGAACTGAAGCAACGTGAAATAAAGAGTCTTGCTCAAGAACACAGGAAGATAGATTGATAGACAGAAATGATATACATAAATAATTATTTAGTGTTATGAAATTACCATAGATGTCGCTTCAGTTGACAGCAAATGATGAGATTAGTGGATATTTTGATAAAGAAGATTAGCCAAGAATTTATTACGTCACCAAATCGGATTAATGCTACTTTCCGGTCGTTTACTGTGCAAGAATATAAGCGTAGCTTATCCTATCACCATCGGACTTTCTATCTATTTGTAGCATTTAGTGCCATTCGTGACGACAGAATGTCTGGTGGCGGCTGTGGTGGTGGGGTTGGGTAATGTTTTATCCGCAGAAGAAACATTTGTAAATAGCGTTCTAATATAGAACAGCCAAGCGACCGATTTTAGTGACACACTACAGGCTTCCATTGAAATGTGTTCGTGTCAGACATGCCAGGTGTTTGCGGAAGGGAAATTTCACGTCAGCCATGAATAAATAGCATTTATCGTCTGCAATTGCAGTGAATTAATTAATCAAACTGATACCAAGTCAATTCACAGCGGGTTTTAGCGTTTGCAGAAAAATATCAGTTTTCATTCCGTGTCTTTAGTAACGTAGCACTGAAATCTTTGGTTGACGTCGTTTGTTGTTGATGTGTGATGAAGAAGAAGAAGAAGAAGAAGAAGAAGAAGAAGAAGAAGGAGAAAAAAGGGGCTGCTAGCTTCTGCCGTACGAAGAACTGTTTAAGGATCATTACGTCATCAGTTATCAATCATCCAGTGAACTGGTGACAGGTACATCCGAGTCGATACTTCGCTGACGAAACGGTGTCGCTGTCACTCTGCAGGGAGAACAACCTGTGTCTCCCATTGATTATTCCATCGTTCGCCAATGAAATACTCTTGAGGGTGAGAACAGCCACGACAACTTTCTAAATCATTCGACAACAGCTGGAGTCGTTCTGGTTATGTCTTGGTTTTGTCTTATAATGCTTAATGAAATAGTTTCCTAAATTTGATGAAGATGGGCTCTGCATAAATCATCAACGTATCTTTCCTTTTCCTCACAGCAAAGAAATATCTAGAAAGGTTTCCACTGCCAAAGGCTTGATCACAAATCTGTCAGAGAGCGGCTGATGTTTCCTTCTCGGCCTGCCATTGAAACCAGTCCACTCTTTTTTCATGAATAGTATTTGAAAACTAAATGTAGCTGGTTAATATCATCTCAAACACAAATGGCGTCTACTTTCAACAATGTGTGAGCGCTCAATAGGACCGAATGGCTTAAGCCATTCACTTCAGTATTCTGAGGTGTCATGGCGTAATCAATATACGTTCTTATTCATGGAGAATGTGAAGGCGGCGGCGAGCAGTGGTGGCCACCTGGCACAATCGTTTCTGTTGGACAAAATGCTTAGCGGAATTTCTTCGAGTTCTTTAAGTTTTGAGCCGAAATCCCACTGAGGTTAACTTTGCCTTTCATCGTTTCGGGGTGGATAAAATGAAGTACCAGTCATGTACTGGGGGTCAATATATTCCTCTCAAAAAGGCGGCGAGCTGGTAGAAACGTTAACACACCGGGCGAAATGCTCAGCGGTATTTCGTCTACCGTTACGTTGTGAGTTCAAATTCCGCCGAGGTCGACTTTGCCTTTCATCCTTTCGGCATCGATAAATTAAATACCAGTTGCATTCTGGGGTTCTATCTAATCGACTGGCTCCCTTCCCCAAAATTTCGGGCCTTGTGCCTAGAGTAGAAAAGTATATAATGCTGAAAAGTATATCTCTTGTAGTGTTTCGCTACACAACTTAAGGCTGTGAGTTCGAATCCTTTCAGAATTAATCTTGCTTTTCATCCTTCTGGGAGGATCAATACAATACCAATCGAGGCGATCTTTACAAATTTTCTATAAAATGTAGAGCCAGCACAGCAAGTTACGATGTTTCGTATACGAATATGTCTGTAAACAATGCACTCAAAGATAGAGAAGATAGGTGATGGATGTATATGCATATTTCAGGAGTTGTTGCTCTTTCTTCCGTCATCCCATCACCTATCCACGAACACATTGCTTAAATATTCACCACATTTAGTGGTGTGAAGCTATTGAAGAGACCAATTTACATCTTCAACACATTCCTGGCAAATGGTGCGTACATAATAATTGCTGGCACCACTCGAATACTAGGGTTAATGGAATCTACTACATCATTTCCATATTCTATAAAGTGTGGCCTTTTGCCGATCTCAGAAATCAATATTAATTGTTGTTCTGAAGGAAGCAGTTGTAACCAGTTTTTTTTTATTGAAATATCTCCATGTCCGGACACAAACGTTTGTGCTACAATCTAATCTCTGTATATTAGCTTTAATCCAGCCGCATACAAGAACCCAGAATATTTTGTCGTTGTCATTCTGATCTTGTCTTTTACAATATCTCTCATGCTTTCATGTTCCAGGTTTCTTTGAAATATCGAACTTTTTGTTTCGAACTTGTTTGCAAAGGAAGAGATTATCTTAATGATTCTCTCCAACCTTACTAAATGTGCTTTTATATCTCAAATAATGTTCTTCATTCACAATTCAACTTCAAAAGAGAATATTGTAATTTTAGGCTTACGTGGTTTCTTATTCTGGCCGCAGTCACGACCAAGAAATAAGCAGACGATTCATTATTGCGATCAAAGTCTCTTGTTATCACATTTATATTTGGCCGTTTTGTACGAAAATTTATTTCTCACAACTGCAAACTTTAAGTTTAGGGTCAGACTGCACACCGTAGAGGCTTCGGTTTACAATGTCTGTGACCAGCACTCCACTGGAAAAACACTCAACTCTCACTTTCTCTCAATCTTTCTCGTTTGCTCCGTCCTTTTCTCCATACCCTGTCCTCTTTCTCTTTGTGTAGTTTCATGATTGACACGATTCTTTCGCTTACAGTTCTCAATTCAAGCTTTCTCCTGCAGGTAAAGATTGGAGCAGGAGGCGATTTATTCATTTACTTGTTTCAGTCATTTTACTGCGACCATGCTGGAGCATCACCTTTAGTCGACCAAATCGACCTCGGGACTTATTCTTTGTAAGCCTAGTACTTATTCTATTGGTCTCTTTTGCTGAACTGCTAAGTTACGGACTTCTTATCGTTTCCGTCTACCAAATCCACTCAGACGACTTTGACTGGAGGCTATAGTAGAAGACACTTACCGAAGGTGCCACGCAGTGGGACTCAACCCGGAACCATGTGGTTGGAAAGCACACTTCTTACCATACAAACAGGAGTCACAGCGAAATATTCATCGATTATAACGATAAGAACATGGAATACCCGCAGGTAACATATTCCTTTATCATTGCTAAACTAATTCTTGGATGTTTTGGGTGCGCCCGGAAAAGCAACTTCGTTGAAAATCTTGCGGAACCTCGAAGGTTATTCTTTTATGCTTCCATTCTTTTATTTGTTTCAGGCATTTGATTGGTGCCATGTTGGAGAACCACCTTTAATAGAACAAATCGACCCCAGGACTTATTCTTCATAAGCCTACTACTTATACTATCAGATTCTCTTGCTGAACCACTAAGTTACGGGAACGTGAACACACCGGTTATCAAGTGATGGTGGAGGGACAAAAGATAGACAAGCACAGACACACACGCACAAATGTTGTGTAATATATATATATATATATATATATATATATATATATATATATATATATATATATATATATATATATTATATATATAATATATATATATGTATATATATATATATTGATAAAACGGTAAGATAACAAAAGAAAGAAGAGACCTCAATATTATGTAAATAGAGGAAATTTTATCTATACAATATGTTACATTACTCGGTAGTCAAGATAAAACTCTGAGTTTCAGATGCCGAAGTGGAATCCCAACACCATCTCTTCGGTTATCTGGCTATTTGAAAACGTTATGAAAAAATACCGTTAAAAATAAGGGAAATTACTCTGTTAACCTCTGCTTTGCCTGCGTACTTATACATCGCTCGAATTTTTCGCCATAAAAATTATATAAAAATACCTAAAATATATAAAAATATATAAAAATATATAAATTCTTCTTGGGACATAACACAGAAAGCATGTTCTATCCGTTTTCTTAGGGACCAAAAACGTAACAGAAATTTAGTCACAGTGGGCATGATCCGAAAAGCTCTGTCCTTGTATTTAGACATGTGGTAGGGTCAAGCTGCTTTTCCAGATAAGCCATCTCTCCATGTCGCATAAACCGCACCTTCCGCTGCCGTTAGTATAGGCTTACATCTGGCCCAATCTTCCATTGTATGTTATAATCGCACCTTTATCTCTTAAAGACCAAATATGATTGGATAATTGTGTCGCTTTTCTTTTGTTCCAGTGCCTAAAGCTCAAAGTGTGGTTATTGAACCTGGCCTTGAAATTACCCTCTGTAAGGCCCACGTATTTCTTCGTCGAAACGGTGTCTTTAGTGGTTATAGAGTTTACGGTAGCTTCATATATGATGGTCTTGGACATGCAAGCTCCAATGGAAGATTTTGGCCAGATGTAAGCCCTATACTAACGGCAGCGGACGGTGCGGTTTATGCGACATGGAGAGATGGCTTATCTGGAAAAGCAGCTTAGAATTTATATATTTTTATATATTTTTATATATTTTTATGTATTTTTATATAATTTTTATGACGAAAAATGCGAGCGATGTATAAGTACGCAGGCAAAGCAGAGTTATAACAGAGTATTTCCCTTCATTTTTAACGGTATTTTTTCATAACGTTTTCAAATAGCAGATAACCGAAGAGAGATGGTGTTGTGGATTTCCACTTCGGCATCTGAAACTCAGAGTTTTATCTTGACTACCGAGTAATGTAACATATTGTATAGATATATATTATATATTATATATATATATAATATATATATATATATATATATATATGTATATATATATATATATATATATATATATATATATATATATGTATATGTATAAGATATATATACATAACATATATATATATATATATATATATGTATATGTATATATATATATATATATACATAATATATATATATATACATTCATATATACGGCGGGCTTCTTTCAGTTTCCGTCTACCAAATCCAGTCACAAGGCTTTGGTCGGCCCGTGGCTATAGCAGAAGACACTTGCCCAAGGTGCTACGCAGTGGGACTGAACCCGGAACCATGTGGCTGGTAAACAAGCTACTTACCACACAGCCACTCCTGCGCCTATATAACATGAATTTTTAGACATCGAATGACCAAGGGGATCTCCCCCCCCACCACCACCACACTCCCACTCTGTATAAAATAGGAATCAAAGGGAACTGGAGGATTAAAGGGGGCCTGAATGGTAGAGAACCACTGGATCCAAATACATGCAATATAAGGGATTCTGTTTGGGACATCGAGACACCAGGCTGAAGGTGGGGGGTAGAGGTTGTTGAAACTTGGTGACAGATTAGTTCTATCCGCTGAGAATTGGTGTCGTCCATGCTCCAGATTTCTACAGAGTGTATCAACTGAAACGTTGACTGTCATTAATCATCTCTTAATTACGACCGAGTTCTTGCATCGCCATCGGATGATCGATGGTCGAAGAGGCGAGGGTGACTTGTAACTTAATACTGTGTGTGTGTGTGTGTGTGTATGCGTGTGTGTGAGTGTGTGAGTATGTATGTGTGTGTATGTTTGTGTATGTGTGTGTATCTGTGTGTGTATGTGTGTGTGTATGTGTGTGCGTATGTGTGTTTGTTTGTATGTATGTGTATGTGTGTGTGAGTATGTATGTATGTGTGTGTATGTTTGTGTTTTGTGTATGTGTGAATATGTGCGTGTGTGTGTATGTGTGTGTGAGTATGTGTGTGTGAGTATGCGTGTGTGTGAGTATGTATGTGTGTGAATTGTGTGAATGTGAGTATGTGCGTATGTGTATGTGAGTATGTGTGTGTATGTGTGTATGTGAGTATGTATTGTGAGTGTGTGTGTATGCATGTATGTGAGAAGGTGTATGTCTGTGAGAGTGTGTGCATGTGCGTGCTCCTCTTTCCTGAGTTACGATGTCTTATTTCATCGATCTCCTCTGCATTCTCCGCTAGGGCCAAATGAATAAAGCAATTGCACGTGTGCTCCTCCCGGGGTTCGACCATGATGATTGTTTGGGTGATTGTCTGGTCGGAGTGATGTTACCCCTATTTCCTCTCGGAAGGCAATTCTGCCGCTCAAGTCCCCGGTCAAAGCCGGACAGGGTTATTGTCTGCGGATGAAAGGGGTCATCGCACACACGTGTCCCTCGCTCAATTTTCTATGCAGCCAAAGGATTGAGAGTTGTTTATGGCCGAGGAAATTTGCATAATTTAAACAAAATTGAGCAAAGGGAAATAACTCGAAGTGGCCAGTGTCATATATTTGAAATACGCACACAAATACTATACAAAAGATTGTTGAACTTTGGTAGACAAAGACAAGGTAAAGGCCATCGTTATTTTTTATCTTTTACTTGTTTCAGTCATTTAGATTGCGGCCATGCTGGGGCACCGCCTCGAAGAAGTTTTAGTCGAATGAACCGACTTCTGTACTCAACCTTTTTTTAAAAGCTGCTACTTATTCTATTGGTTTCTTTTGCCGAACCGCTAAGTTACGGGGCGTAAACACACCAAGAGCGGTTGTCAAGTCGTGTTGGGAGATATACAGACATACAGACACAAAGACACACACAAAGACGCACGCACGCATGCGCACGCACACACACGCACACACACACACACACAGATGAAGGGTTTCTCTGAGTTTCCGTCCACCAAAACCTCTTACAAGGCTTTGGTCGGCTCAAGGCTATAGTGGAAGATACTTGCACAAGGTGCCACGCAGTGGGACTGATCCCAGAACCATGTAGTTGAGAATCAAACATCTTACCACCCAGCCACCCAGCCACCCAGCCAGGGAAATGGCTTCTCGGTTTCACCCAGTTTAAGATTTCCACCCTGTTGGCGATTGTAAACCTTTACGTGAGTCTACTCTGTTGTAAACATTTTATTTGGTCACTTGCCTGTAACTAACTTACTCAATTCGTGACCTCACGCTCAAAGACCTTTTTCTGCCTCGATAAGTGTCATCAGCACAGCAAAAGGCTTTACCTTAACTTTCTTATTTAAATAAGTCAAAATAAAAACATTAAAATAAATATCAGCGATTCTTTTCTAGAAAGCTTTATCGCTACTAGTAAAAGTGCGTAGCTTAGTGGTTCGGGTATTCGGCCCATGATCGTGAGGTCATGAGTACGATTCCGAGGAACATGTTGTGCCCTTGAGCAAAATACTTTGTTTCACGTTGCTCCAGTCAACTCAACCGGCAAAATGAGTTGTACTTGTGTTTCAAAGGGCCAACCCTGTCACATTCTATGTCACACCGAATCTCTTTGAGATCTACATTAAGGGTACGGGTGCCTGTGGAGTTCTCAGTCATTTGCACGTAAAATTTTACGAGCAGGCTGTTGTTCAGTTGATCAGGTCAACTGGTAGACTCGTCGTCGTAACAGACGGAGATCCAATTTGATATAGCAAATATGTAACTGGATGTTTATAATAGTGATAGACAATCTATTTGATGAGTGAACATTAATTATCGTCTCGTGATGACGTATGGCGGGCTTAATAACATATCATAGCAGCTTTGGTTCATCTCATTCGCCATATTCAAACTTGACAGCCGTTTGTTGCTCTGTTTATTTTGATTTTCATTCAATGATTGATGTTTCTTATTATCTACGTGCACACACACACACACGCACACACAAATGAGATAAAAATGAAACTAAGAGAAAAACCCTCGGCATGTCCTGTGGCGTAAATTTGGACAACAAAGACAAAAAAGGGTTTTCATAACATACAAGACTTCTAGAGAAGGTAGAGCAATTGATTGATGGCAGCTGGGACCAATTCCAAATGGAAAAAAGGGAGATAATTTCAAGAATCAAGATTTCTCTAAAACTGACATTAAGGAAAAGACAGTCCCTTCATCTGAAGGGACAGACTGCTTTCATGTTTTCTTATTTCTTTATTACCCACAAGGGGCTAAACATAGAGGGGACAAACAAGATCAGACATAGGTATTAAGTAGATTACATCGACCCCAGTGCGTAACTGGTACTTATTTAATCGACCCCGAATGGCTGAAAGCAAAGTCGACCTGGGCGGAATTTGAACTCAGAGTATAAGACAGATGAAATACTGCTAAGCATTTCGCCCGGCGTGCTAACGATTCTGCCAGCTCGTCGATTGCTTTCATGTTTTCTACCTCAATAAGCGTCATCAGCTCAGCGATAGTCCGACTTTAACCAGATAAGATCCTTGTATATAAATAAAGAAAGAGCAGAACACATTTGTGATCTCAAAAATTTGCCTCACATATGTATACATGTATTGGCTCTCATAGATGCAATGAAATGGAAAGCGTCAACTTGAAGTCGCCGTTTTTGCGCGTGTTGTTCACAAAACTATTTTAAACAGGACTTAAGGAGAGGCATTTCCTTAAAACTTTCACTTCATATACTAGATTATTATTCAGACAGTATATATATAGATAGTATTATTAAAATACCATCACAAATGGTAAGCGAATTATTAGCAGTACAGGCAAAGTAATAAAATATATACATACAATATTAGATATGTACATATATATACATAAGGGTACTACATGAGTACCTATATCGGTTTCGAAATTTAGCGCCACCTAGACGCGTGATTTCTCATCATCTAAAGTCCGCCAGTGTCTAGGTGGCGCTAAATTTCGAAACCGGTACCGAGTTGACCAGCATTTACTTGTTCTGACCCATTTGAGGTAAGACATTATTATTGTTCACTGATACTTTTTCCTATCTTGTCTGTAATAGATTTGTGACTTTTCGGTGGTACAGAAGTATCTTTTGACTTCTATCATTAGCGATATAGGTACTCATGTAGTACCCTTATGTATAGATGTACATATATAATATTGTATATATATATATATTATATATATATATATATATATATATATATATATATATATATATATATATATATATATATATATATATATTCAGACAGTGCATATCTAAAAGTGATCGGAACGAGGGACTCTGAGTCCTGGGAATTGAAGCTTTACACTAATAATGCATTAAAGAATGCTCGGCATTTGTAAAGAGTCCTCTAAGTTATTGCTTCTGGTGAAACAACGGATTTATATATGGTTAGAGCGTTTAGCTTACGATCGTGAGGTTCTGAGTTCTATTCCTGGACCGACTGCGTGTTGTGTTCTTGAGCAAGACACTTTATTTCACGTTGCTCCAGATCTCTCAGCTGTAGAAATGTAGAAATAAGTTGCGACGTCACAGGTGCCAAGCTGTATCGGCCCCTTTGCCTTTCCCTTGGATAACATCAATGGTGTAGGGAGGGGAGGCTGGTATGCATGGGCGACTGCTGGCCTTCCACAAACAACCTTGCCCAGACTTGTGCCTCGGAGGGTAACTTTCTAGGTGCAATCCCATGGTCATTCATAACCGAAGGGGGTCTCTTCTTTATATATATATATATATATATATATATCGTCGTGGCTAATAAACATTTAGGACAAAATAAAGACGACGAGGGTTCCAGTTGATCCGATCAACGGACGGCCTGCTCGTGAAATTAATGACACGTGTTTTGCTACAGGTGCCATTGTAAGATATGTTTTCATCGACCCCCTAGATACCTGTAACATTCCTCGTCAGATATAGGGGAAACAGTCAAATCATTGATGGAGATGTTACTGCCTTGTTTACAGTTTTCCCTCTTTTCACAACCATATAACAACATTTATCCTGACCAAACTCCATTGTATGTATGTATGTATGTATGTATGTATGTATGTATGTATGTATGTATGTATGTATGTATGTGTGTATGTATGTATGTATGTGTGTGTGTGTATGTATGTGTGCGTGCGTGTATACATGAATGTATGTATGTATGCGTGCGTGTATGCATGTATGTAATCATGTATGTATGTATGTATGTATGTATGTGTGTGTGTGTGTATGTGTGTGTATGTGTGTGTATGATGTATGTATGTATGTATGTATGTATGCATGCATGTATGTATGTATGTATGTATGTATGTATGTATGTATGTATGTATGTATGTATGTATGTATGTATGTGTGTATGTATGTATGTATGTATGTATGCATGCGTGTGTATAAAGTATATGTATAAATATATCGATAAATATTGTACACACAGACACACACATATGCACAATTACACATACACACACAAAACTCGGGGAAAAGCGGTTCGGTACGTTTGTCATCCACGTCGTTGTCATCATCATAGATACCAGCAACAATACCACCACCACTTCTTTCTCCTCCTCCTCCTCCTCCACCATGGATATAATTATTGGTGCTAACATGATTTATCGCAGCCATGACGTCAGAGATTCCTGTTCGACTGGAGGAGATTTAAATTCTTTAAGCGAAACAGTTGGGCTCCATTTGCACCGTGCCAGAGATTTCCTGTGAAGGGCGGTGGAATGTGAACGCGTTGTTTATTACTGGTACTAAGCTATCGAACGTAGACAGATATAAAACAACAGCTCTTTGGTCGACAAGCACCCTAACCCTAACCCTAACCACTACCAACTCGCCACTACAACCACCAACAATAGCAACTACACCACAACCACTACCACCAGCACCAGCCGTTCAAGAATTTGGACCTGGAGATCTCCATTTCCAGTGACTTCGAGGGCCACCTCCCAGTGGCGTCGGGCGTCAACGAAGAACCCTCGACTACAAGACGACCAAAGTTATTTTCCCAGGGTCTGGGGTCTCCCGCCCCTAAGCCCTAAACCATTACCTAATTACCCTTACCCGTCTTGTTGCTTAACAACAACAACAACAACAACAACATCAACAAGCACCACCACTACCAACAACAACAATGTTACTACCAATACTACCACTGCTAAAAGAGCAGAATGAACAACATTGATACTTACTACTCCGACCTTTATCCGAGAGTTATTTTAATTAATGGATTACATTTTTAAAAGCTGTAACAGTGTGATTCATGCGATATTTGGCTGCTATTTCTAGCAGGTCGAGTGAATGCGTCACGTCCTGGCATTTTACGTTGGCTAATTGACCAGTGTAAAGTGCGTGTGTAAGAGAGAGAGATAATGAGAGAGAAAGAGAGCGAGAAAGTGAGAGGAGAGAGAGAGAAAGAAAGAAAGGGAGAGAGAGGACAGAAAGTGAGAGACAGAGGAGAGAGAAAGATGGAGAGAGAGAGTGTGTGTGTGTGTGAGAGAGAGAGAGAGAGAGTGAAGATAGGGAAAGCAAGAGAAAACTGGTCCATTCACTAAAGTATTCTTGGTTAATGCAACTAGGATGGTCAAGGCTGGAACGCCTAGTTATTGGCTGGTACTTTATTTAATGGCCCCGAAGGGTTAAGAAGCTAAGTTGGCTGCAGTGGAATTCGAACCCATGGCGCAAAGGGACGGAATCCCAGTTTGGCGTTCGATTTGTTGAATGAAGCGTGAGATTATCAAGTACGAATTCTCTGCTCTTCTCAGTTCCGTATATGTCAAATAACATGACGGGATGGTCACAACTGGATGGTCGATCGGACGCTAAAGTTTTGTCACTGCGTGGCGTGGTTATCACATCTTTGATATGTTTATATAAATAAATGTGGAGGCGCAATGGCCCAGTAGTTAGTGCAGCGGATTCGCGTTCGTGGGATCGCGGTTTCGATTCCCAGACCTGACGTTGTGTGTGTTTATTGAGCAAAAACACCTAAAAAGCTCCACGAGGCTCCGGCAGGGGGTGGTGATCCCTGCTGTACTCTTTCATCACTCACTCTTTCTTCTGTTCGCCTGCTCGCTTAGCCGGCGGGGTGGCGTCATTTGAAGGCTAAAACAATGCGAACGCATCGTGACCAGCGATATGTTGCAACATCTGATGGTCTGGTCGGTCACGTGATCCCGTGATATAAATAAATACAAATGAAACGGTTGCAACCAAGAATCGAAACCTTGTCGCATGTGTCGGTATTTTATTTTCTATCAAAAATGAAGCAAAAGCAAAAAGAAAACAAAACAAAACAGAAAACTGGTGCTACGTCAGTTGCGACGATGAGTGTTCCAGTAGTTCCAATCAACGGAACAGGCTGCTTGTGAAATTAATGCGCATGTGGCTGAATGCTCCACGGCCATGTGTACCCTTAATGTAGTTCCCAGGGAGTTTCAGCAGGACATAGAATATGACAAGGTTGCCCCCGCCACCTTTGAATTACAGATACATCTAATTTTTGTGACCCGGAGTAACGCGACATAGGATGTCTCGCTCAAGGACACAACGCACCCTCTGGGCTCGAACTCACGACTTTTCGATCGTGAGCCGAATACTGTAACCACTACGCTATGCGCCTTCACAAAGTGAGCCCACGATAAGGGACAATGTTAGATGCAGGCATTTCTGGCTCCGCTTGGCTGGAAATAATCATTGTTGGGTTACGTTAATAATGATCTTACATAGTTTTAATGAATCCGCTTAATGAATATAAATGAAGTTAACTAGTTTTGTATGAGAGATACTATCTGATAATTACTTACTAATAACACATTGGAATTATAGCGGCTCTTATCGATTTTGCAGCCCTACTGACAGGAGAGGCAAGTCTTGTCTGAATTATTTACATAAAAAGAACTCATAGCAAAAAAAGAAAAACTCCCACACTCGTGTCGTTTTGCCAATCTATAGACACACATTAATAACCACACACAAACACACACACACACACGCGCGCGCGCGCACACACATACATACACACATGCACAGTGGGACATTTGCAAGTAGAGACACACACATAAATATATGAAACGAAGATAGTTGTTAACCCAGCAGGATATCTAAATGATAAGGTTACGTTCATTTCATCTGATATGTGATATATCCCTAATCAGAAATAATTAAGAAGCCTTATAGGATATCTAATATGATATAACGATATATTCGCAGGAGAGGGGAAAGGTCGTGTTTGTGCTATAACATGTTATATAGATGCAATGCGGCCAACCAGCAGAATGGTCAGCAGGCCGGAAAAAATGTTTAGCGGTATTGGCGAGCTGGCAGAAACGTTAGCACGCCGGGCGAAATGCTTTGCGGTATTTCGTCTGCCGTTACGTTGTGAGTTCAAATTCCGCCGAGGTCGACTTTGCCTTTCATCCTTCCGGGGTCGATAAATTAAGTACTAGTTACGCACTGGGGTCGATGTAATTGACTTAATACCTATGTCTGTCCTTGTTTGCCCCCTCTATGTTTAGCCCCTTGTGGGTAATAAAGAAATAGGTATTTCGTTCTCAGTTCAAATCCCGCTAAGGTGGGCTTTCCTTTTTATCCTTTCGCAGTCAATGAAATAAGTATGAGCTGAGTATTGGGTATCCTTGTAATCGATCTGTCTCTTCTCACGAACTTTCAAGTCTTGTGTCAAAACCTGAAAGCAATGTTATATAAATACGCCTGTGTGTTCGGAAACGAAACGAAAAAGCCTCTGATGCCGTAAATATAAGAGAAATGAAAAGAATCTAAAGATCACGTTATAAATACTTCATCACTTGATATTTCAATGGTTGTAGGGCGGCGAGCTGGCAGAAACGTTAGCACGCCGCACGAAATGCTTAACAGTATTTCGTCTCCCTTTTAGTTCTCAATTCCGCCGAGGTCGATTTTGCCTTTCATCCTTTCGGGGTCGATTAAACAAGTACCAGTTACGCACTGGTGTCGATTTTAATCGACTTTATCAGTTTGTCTGTCCTTGTTTGACCACTCTATGTTTAGCCCCCTGTAGGCAATGAACAAATATTGTTAGCAGCGCAAGGCGGCGAGCTGGCAGAAATGTTAGCATGCCGGGCGAAATGCTTAGCAGTATTTCGCCTGTCTTTACGTTCTGAGTTCAAATTCCGCCGGGGTGGACTTTGCCTTTCACCCTTTCGGGGTCGATTAAATTAATTCCAGTCTGATACATGTTGTATCGATTTCTTTTGCAGAATCGCAAACTTACTGAGATGTAAACACACCAACACCGGTTATCAAATGGTCTCGGGGACTACACCCCCCCACACACACACAAACACACAAAACGCATAAACAGAGAGCCTGAAAGATTGCTTTAAGATACATGGCGTATTTTATAGATATGCCCGTTCAAGTATCATAAAAGCATGAAACTATAAGCAGCTCTTTCGGTTGTGTATTTAATTTGATATACATATATATAATTAAATTAATAATTATATATGTATATAATTTTATTAAGGGAGCAAGGGCGAAAAACGACCCACGTGAAGTTTTATTTTGGAGATTTTCGGTAGTATCCGAGTGCCTCGGCATTTTCAAGTATTGCAGATAGGCCTTATTTCGCCCTTGCCCGAAATGGTCTGACTTCTGGAACTTGACTGATGAAAGAAAGCCAAGAATGACCCGTCTTTATTTCGCCTGTCCTTCTAATTGTTCTTTCTCTTGTCCGCCTTTGTATCGTCTGTCTGTCCGAATGTTTTAATGCCCTCTATTCCGTTTATACATACATACATACATACATACATACATACATACATACATACATACATACATACTACATACATACACATACACACACGCACACACATGTACACACACATGCATACACGCATACATACGCACACACATCACACACATACCTGTAATGCGTGTTTTTATCTGTGCATCTTCATCTGCAATTCTTCACAACCGGTACTGGTTTCTGTCCCTCCCTGCAACGTAGCGGTTCGCTTAACGAACCGATAGAGTGAGCGCCAAATTAAAAATAAATGCAGAGGGTCTAAATGTTCGACTAAAACCCCTCTTTAAGGCGGTGCCCCAGTATGGCCGCAGTCCAATGATTGAAGCGAGTAAAAGATAAAAGACGGCGCTTTTTGCACCGCCACATATACTCTTTTACTCTTTTACTTGTTTCAGTCATTTGACTGCGGCCATGATGGAGCACCGCCTTTTTTAGTCGAGCAAATCGACCCCGGGACTTATTCTTTGCAAGCCCAGTACTTATTCTATCGGTCTCTTTTGCCGAACCGCTAAGTGACGGGACGTAAACACACCAGCATCGGTTGTCAAGCAATGCTAGGGGGACAAACACAGACACACAAACACACACACATACATATATATATATATTATATATGCATATATACGACAGGCTTCTTTCAGTTTCCGTCTACCAAATCCACTCACAAGTCATTGGTCGGCCCGGGGCTATAGCAGAAGACACTTGCCCAAGATGCCACGCAGTGGGACTGAACCCAGAACCATGTGGTTGGTTTACTTACCACACAGCCACTCCTGCGCCTGTATTATTCACATTACTTATCGCCCGAAATTCCAGATTGAAATATTTTTTATTTAGAATTTTTACTTTTTAGTAAATTGTTTTCTTACCTGGCGTTATTCCAGGTAATACCTTAACCTTTCATTAAGCGGATATTTTATTTTATGTTATTTTAGCGACCGAATGAGAATATTTGCAGTTTACATTTCTTTAATAACAATAAAAGAAAAAAACACAGAGAGAACTTAAAATATTCGCCACATTGATTGAGTAAATGAGATTAAAAAAACAACAAATAAATAAATAAAAGGAATGAAAGGAAGAAAGAAAGAAAGAAAGAATAGGAAGAAAAGAAAGAAGAAATAAATAATGAATAAATAAAAGAGATGAAAGGAAGGAAGAAAGAAAGGAAAGAAGAAAAGAAATGAAAGAAGGAAAGAAAAGAAAGAAAATAAATAAATAAATTTAAATAAATAAAAGAAAGTAAAGAAAGAAAAGAAACAGAAAATAAATAAAGAAAAGAAAGGAAAGAAAGAAAGGAAAGAAAGAAATGAAAGAAAGAAAAAAGAAAGAAAGATATAAAAGAAAGAAAGAAAGAAAGAAAGTAATAAATAAAAGAAAGGAAGAAATGAAAGACATAAATAAAAGAAAGAAAGAACGAAAGAAAATAATAAATAAAAGGAAGGAAGAAAGAAAGAAAGAAAGAGAAAGAAAGGAAAGGAAAGGCGTAGGTAAATGTCGATGAATTCGTGTTAAATTTTATCGTTGACTTTTTATTTATTTGTGTCATTAGTTTGAGGCCATGCTGGAGCAGCGCCTTGAACAGTGTTGCCGAACCGCTAAGTTACGGAGAGGTAAACACAGAATAAACACACACACACATATATATATATACATATACATACATACATGCAGAATCATATACGCATGCGTCCTTACGCGCATATATATACGCACCTTTGGACACGCACACACACGTATTAAAACATACAAAAAATATTTTAAAAAAAATATTTTATCTAGTTTCAGCTCACGAGCTGTGGCCATGCTGGGGCACCGCCATATATGGATAAAACAAAAAATAGATATTTTAAAACCAACGATTTTTTTCTCTGTGGCAAAACGGAAGTCAAGCAAGTTTAAGATGATTGCAACATTACTACGAAAACCAGAAATTAAATTTTAAAATGAGTTCGAAGCCAACGTTTTTACCCGTATCGTTCATAATGTTATAATACACACACACACACACACACACACACACACACACATGCATATGTATTTATGTTTATGTCCATATATGTATGTAAATGTCATCTTTCTGTTATTGGCAAGCTTCTAGTGCAAATTATTAAATTTATTAAATTATTCAATTTACTCTGCCAAAACTCTTGGAAGATTTTTGGTTCTTACAATTATCGCTAATCCAATTCCGTCGCTTGTTATGTGTCTAAGACAGGGCAACGGATTGATCCATGCGAGATGAAACCGTTGACTCCAGTTAAAGGAAGAGAATATGGAAATGAGGATAATAATGAAAACAATCCTTTCTACGATAGGTACAACGCCTAAAATTTGGAGGAGGGGGTTAGTCGGTTACATTGACCCAAGTATTTAACTGGTACTTAATTTATCAACACCAAAAGGATAAAGCAAAGTTGACTTCGGGAGAATTTGAACTCAGAACGTAAAGAAGGACGAAATACCGCTAAGCATTTCGTCCAGCATGCTAATGATTCTGCCAGCTGAATAATAATAATAATAATAATAATAATAATAATAATAATTATATGAGAATGATCCCTGGCTTACCATCCCTGCAAGAAGTGCAAAAGATTGTCTTAACTGGTACATCACACGTATTGAGAAGAGCATTGTCGATGTGAGAATTATTACTACCCATGTATTTTAATTTAACTTAAAAAAAAACAAAACGAACGAGCTATTGAGTTTAGTTTAATGGCCTACCAATGTATACTATGAGTTTCTTTGCCCTAGGAGTCGGGAAGACACTCGGCAAGAAATGGAAGCAAATTTGAAAGAAGAAAAAAAGATAATAATAATAAACCTAATAATCGCTACCTCATATGAGTGACATTGAAAAAGCAAAATATTGTGAATAACGGTGGTAATGAAACTGAAGCCCTTGATGGGGACAGTTTTTCAAAGGGCAGGCTCAGAGATACTGGTCTGACTCCAGTCTGTCGTTATCCAGCAAAGGACCAGCACACACGGCGTACATGGAATATACAAGTCAATGCTGTGTTCATGGAGTGTTACTATGTTAGAAGCCCTGTAGATGAGAATGGTGTTCATATCAGGAAATACCGACAACGTATGTATGATGAATGGAGAGAAAGAGGAATGTTTCAACTAACGGAACAGAGATTATGTGACCAAGCTGGAGCAATAAGAAAAACCGTTGGTTCACAAAAGTAGAGCTCGAAGCCATGAAAAGACGGGTATTGGAAGACAGCAGCAGAGGAAAACAGCAGCTGTGATGTTACTTTTATCCGTTCCTACTGATAAAAGTAATCTCACAGAAGAAAACAGAGGGGAAATCTCTAATAAACCACAGGAAAGAAGGGAACGTGTAGATGGTTTGGAAGAAGAGAATAAAACAAATGGTGGCATGGCAGATGGGCAAAAGCAAACCACGACAGAATAAAGGCAAGGCTACAGGAGAAAGTTATTTGCTTAAAAAGGTTGATCGATGGAAATTGAACCAAGAAACAAAGAAACAAAAATGAAATTCTGAAATACATCAGAACAAAAAAAATCACAGAAACAAATAATTTGATCAAGGCAAGTATTGTTGTAGCAGAAAATGTGGGTATTGATGTCAAGAAAAAGAAATATAATGGGAGTGACAAAAAAAAAAAGAAAAAGAAAAGCAGAATCCAGGCAGGGTTAGACCTGTTCCCGAAGGACATTTCTGTGCTAGACTGAAAAGAGAAGATGGAACTTAAAAGCGAAGAAAAGGGCACTGAACAGGAAGTATGATATTGAAAGAGAAGGCCTGAAGATGGTAATGGAGGAACTGAAACAGTGCCTCGTTCCAAAGAAAGCAAAGGTGGTAAGATAGGACCAAAGAATGAAGGGATACCAGTAGAATAGATTATTCAGAATAGATAAGAAGTGATTCTGCAAAGAAATAAATGAAGAATGTACGGATGGAAAGTTGATACCAGATAACATGGAAAGTCAAATGTTTTGGAGTGATATCAAGAGAAAAGACAAGGAGCACAAGAAGGAAGTTGAATGGTTGCAAGAACTGAAACAAACAATAGTCTGTCCAAAACGGGCAGAAGTAGTCATTTCAGTCATGGAAGTGAAAAAAAAAATCAGCAAAAAAAAAAAACAAACAAACAAAAAAAAGAAAGAAATGGGCAACTGGAAAGACCCGGGTCCAGATGGAGTTTAAGGCTACTGGATCAAAGATTTAGTGAATGTCATGCCCGAAAGGCTGCACAACTCAACACCTTGTTAAATGCCGAACAAGTAACACCAGAGTGGTTGACAATGGGTAGGACAGTGCTGTGCTTGAAAAACATCTAAAGCCAAAAATATCATCGAAAAAGGCAATACAGTAGATAATTACAGGTCGATATCCTGTTTGCTACTTATGTGGAAATTATTAACTAGAATAGTCGCAGAGTACGAATATCTGGAAAAAAATGGAGTCCTGCATTATGAAAAGAAGGGTTGCAAGCGTAAATGCAGAGGTACTAAGGATCGACTCCTGTACTTAGAGACTGCAAGAGCAGGAATAGTAGCTTAGCCATGTCATGGGTCGATTATTGTAAGGCGTACGATATGATCCGACATTCTTCGAATATGGAATGTATGAACCTGTTTGGGATTGCATCGAATGTTGAGCGATTGCTTGGAAAAAGTATGGCGAAGTGGAGGACGGACCTGAAAGCATATGGAAGAAGTTTAGGGACACTAGAAATCAGGAGGGACATCTTCCAATAAAAAACATAAAAGACATCAGGACGAGAAAGAGTAGAAGAGAGAGAGAGCGAGAGAGGAGAGAGAGAGAGTCATACAGACAGACAGAGACAGAGACAGAGAAAGAGAAGCAGGCGCATAACAACGAGAAAAGAGTGAGGTGGGTAAGCTAAAACAAGAGCCAAACTTGATAAGGAGAGATGGAGTGCAATATTATCGCCGTCATCGTCGTCGTCATGTATCATACGCTTATTGCAGCATATTGATGGTACTGGGACGAAAGTGTTAGCAATTAATCGCGAGATCTGTCACCGTAAGAAGCCATAGCGTTAGTTCGTTCTGACTTTCTGGTAGTTTTCATGGCAAGGATATTGTGGTTTGAGATCGCCTTTGCCAACTGGACGGCAGCCAATCAAGGATTTCATCATAGACTGATGAGACCTGCTGCTCGGTACCATGTGACCCAGTACTGCCTGTTCCACGGTCGAGTTATTCAACTCCCCCACTCGAGCAGCTTGCTATTCTTGTAAGGACGGAGGTTGTCTGGACGCCCAGCAGGATAAAAAACAAGACCCCTGGAAGGGCAGATGAGATCTTTTGGGGCAGCAGAGTCCGAGAGAAAGAAAATATGAGTTTCAGTGATATCACGCAAATTAGATCCCAGAGTTACGAATATCTTTTCCTGAATATAGTAAAAAAATCCAATTTTCTATTAAAATATTGATTTAGTTTGATTTGAAGTGCTGGTGTCAAAGTGATTTTTGGCTTACAATAGAAGTGTTTGTAAATAGTAATGTTACTTCGGAATGCGAGAGAAGAACCATCCAGATTCTACATGACCATTATCGTGGCACTAGTAAAGTTAGGCGGGTGTGAATTATACTGTAACGTGATTCGAAACTGAACTACTAGGTAATCGGTCAGGCACCACGACCGGACCACAATAGTTTCACGTGATCGGTCTATTATCCAATCAGCGTCAAACCTTCGTATGAATTATTCTTCTAGAATCTTCTTCATGTACCCTAGAAAAGACCGCCTTTGGCTCTATTTAATCGAAGAATGTTGAGGCAGCTGAACGATTTGTATTTCGATTCTTGCCACACCAGACTGCGCAGCCAGACGGTCAGACGGCCCAGTCAAACGGTCTAGGCAGACAACCCAGGAAGACGGCTAAGACAGACGGCTCAGAGAGATGACCCAGAACCTCCGTCACCACGAAGATAGCACAATTGTTTTCAGATATGTTGGGCAAACAACATGTTGCTGTACCAATAAATTTTTGTAATCTCAGAGCAGTGTGTCTCATCCATTCTGCTATTACTGTTGTTGTTAACTGAAAAAGGCCAACGTAGATTGTCTTTATGCGCGGATGTCGATCAGTTACTTCTTCACGCGGCCCAGGAACACATTTTCATTCATTAACTCAACCAGATCTCTTAGCTGCAACTACTAAACATCATAATACACCCGTGACATATTGTGACAGCCAATAACATCTCGACAGTATCTTCACGTAGATAATGTTTTATCGTTTTCTGCAGTTATTCTCATAGTTTAGTCTAAAGTACGTCTTGTGTTTGTTGTTGAAAGTTTTAATTAGAATTTTTGCTTCACCCTGTACTAGAAACCAAAATAATAATAATAATAATAATAATAATAATAATAATAATAATAATAATAATAATAATAATAATAATAATCATGTACATTGTTTTGTCTTGGTATAAAAAATGGGCTACAGCAAATATTCTGCTCAATACCACAGATTTATTTGTCAGTTGTTTGACCTCAACCAGTTGAGCATGTCCCTTAGTGGCTGACGATATGTGCATCTCTGATCACGAGCAGAAGTAGTGGGGGAGCATCATAGCCATGTGTTGAGAGGGATTCTTTGGGGTTTGAATAATTCACCTTTGGAAACATAAGTGTTTTGCTCAACATCCCTTATTCAGGGACCTTTCGAGTGGCAGGGGTTACTCAACCTGAAGAAAATTCTGACTGGACCCCACCCGCAAGGTCATGCGCTGTTTATCTTGATATGAGATCACCATGTTGCGCACATATGGTTGTGATGCATGTGCCTGGTGTACCCTTGTCAGACGGGTACTCATGATGGGTATACTGGGCTTCGCATATTTTACCCCGGTGTCACTTTGATGGCATGCACTGATCTCTCACTCAATAATAATAATAATAATGATTCTTTTTTCCATTTCTTTGTTGGATGTCGATTCTGAATTATTTAATAAACATCGACTGTTGAAGTAATTGAACGATAGACATTTCACCACAATCAGTAATAATGTAGGTGGTTGTGTGTTATTCCATAGACACTAATTAATTATATTTTCATAAGAAAAAGCGAACGATGAGGCTGAAGATGAAAGCGAGGAATGTTCAAACGCAATATTTTCTTGGAGTAATATAATTTATATGAAGAATTGCGAGATAGAATTGGAATTGTTTTAGCAAGACAATATATTGCAAATTGGAAATACTCGAATGAAACGAGAAGAGAAACAAAAGCAAAACAAAGAGAAACAGCTGCATTATGCTTTTTATTTTACGTTTCGAGATTAAAATCCCCTTATCAAAAGAAAATGGAGTGTTTGACGAGACAGTGTCATTTTTCTGAGATATGTAAGTATTGAGCCATTGTTTCGAATTTAATCAGCTTTGTACAGTTCGAGTCTGTTGTTACTTGACGGGTTTAATCTTATTACTGAGGATATGTCTTTCTTTCCTTAAATTTACAGTGTTCTGCTCACTGACTCTTAACTGATGTCTTGAGTGTGCAATTTCTACGGATATTTCTTTTTTACAAAACCATGTGTCGAAGTGTTCTATAATGTAAATGTAGAGTTTATGAAGGGGGCCCCTGTTCTAAAATCCGGCATATTTATTACATTCTCTATTTGTGGTAGACAAATATGAAACTTCTGTTTTGCTTTATTTTCCCAGATTTAGGGGTTTCGGAGAACGTTCGGTTCTCAGATAAAGTGTTTCGTTTTTTTTTTTGTTGTAGTTTTTGTCATTTATTTCAATCCCTATATTTTTATCGAATTATTTAACATTTCAGTCAATAATATATTCTCACTCATTGTCCACGACTTTTTGCCAACGTTCCACCAGTTTGTCAATGTCTGAACAATAGAATTCCTCGGGTTTCGATTCGAAGAATTCATCGAGCTGCATTTTCAGATCCGTGTCATTGTTGAACGAAACACCTCGCAGACTGTTGAGGAATGGGTGAAAAAGGTTATAATCTGAAGGTGTAATATCAGACAATATAATGGGCGCGGCAGAACTTCGCAGTCGAGCTCTTATTTAAGAGCAATTTCGGTCAAATTGGTGGTGTGGGGACAAGCAGTGGTGTGGCCGGTCGGGTGGTTTCAGCCAGATTGCCTATCGAGTGGTGACGGATGATAGTATCATGGGAACATCCCATCCGATCGGCCAATTCCCAAGAGGGTTACTGCGGACCCTCGTGGATGAGTTCATTCAGTCGATCCTCCTTGAACTGAACAAGTTGGCCGGAAAATGGAGAGTCTGTGAGATCGAATTTCCCCTCCTTGAAGCGTGAAAACCATTTCTGTGCAGTTCTTTCAGTAATGGCGTCTTCTCCGTACACGGCACAAAAGACTCTAAAACCGCTTCGGCAGATTTGTAATCTTGATTGAAAGGGAAGAGAAGCAGTTGCCGAAAATGATGACGATGATGATGATGATGATGCTGATGATGTAGATGATGATGATGTAGATAATGATGATGATGTAGATGATGATGATGATGATGTAGATGATGATGATGATGATTTAGATGATGATGATGATGATTTAGATGATGATGGTGGTGATGATGATGATGATGGTGATGACGATGATGTAGATGATGATGATGATGATGGGGATGATGATGTAGATGATGTAGATGATGATGATGATGATGATGATGGTGAAGATGATGTAGATGATGATGATGATGATGATGATGATGTAGATGATGGTGATGATGATGATCATGATGATGATCATCATGATGATGATGCAGATGATGATGATGTAGATGGTGATGATGATGATGATGATGATGATGATGATGATGATGACAATGATGATGATGATGATGCAGTAAATTAATACAGGATCTGGCACAGTGTTTTCTATAAATGCTTGTAAACAGATCGAAATAAGACAATAAATTTGCGAAGTAATGGCTGTGCCCTGCCAAGATGAATGTAAATAATACCTTTAACAGCCTCGCAAACCATTGTACTCCCTGTACTCTTTGAGCGCACACAAAAATTCTGTAATCTCAGTAAGTACGAAAAACGCTTTGCTGTAACCTACCATGATCTATTTCTAGCAGGCCCAGGGACCAGGTAAAGGGGTTGCTCGTACTATATCGATACACATTGGATTGTTGAGGCACCTAAATGAAGGTTGCGGGTGATCCTTGTCGACATCCATACTGAAATTGTTATTGTCAGTATTGTTGTTGTTGTTGTTGTTGTTGCTGCTGTTGTTGTTTTGAAATTTGAATAAATTTTACCACGTTTTAGATATATTCAACACCACCACCACCACCACCACCATCATCATCATCATCGTCTTCGTCGTCGTCATTATCATCATCATCATCGTCGTCATCATCCTCATCGTCATCATCATCATCATCATCATCATCATCATCATCATCATTGTCATCATCATCATCATCATCATCATCATCATCATCATCGTCATCATCGTCGTCGTCATCATCGTCGTCGTCAAGATGACTGTCGTCGCCATTGTCGTCGTCTTCCGAGTTGCCTTCTTTATCATCACAATCCTCCTCCTCCTCCTCTTCTTCGGAATCAGTATTATTGTTATCAAGAGTTAGTGAGCAGAACATTGTAAATTTAAGGAAAGAAAGGCATATCCTCAGTAATAAGATTAAACCCGTCAAGTAACAACAGACTCGAACTGTACAAAGCTGATTGAATACGAAACAATGGCCCAAAACTTACCTCAGACAACGACACTGCCGCCTCACAATGCTTCATTTTCTTTTTATACGGGATCATCATCATCATCATTATCATTATCATCATTATCATTATTATTATTATTATTATTATTATTATTATTATTATTGTTGAGTGAGAGATTAGTGCATGCCACCGAAGTGACACTGGGGTAAAATATACGAAGCCCAGTATACCCATCATGACTACCCGTCGGATGAGAGTACACTAGGCACATGCATCATAACCATATGTGTGCGACATGGTGATCTCATATCAAGATAAACAGCACATGACCTTGCAGGTGGGGGCCCAGTTAGAATTTTCTTCTCGTCGAGTAACCCATCCCGGTTAAAAGGTCCTTGAATAAGGATTGTTTAAGGATGTTGAACGAAACACCCATGTTTCCAGAGGTGAATTATTCAAACCCCAAAGAATCCCTCTCAACACTTGGCTATGATGCTCCCCCACTACTTCTGCTCATGATCAGAGATGCACATATCGTCAGCCACTAAGGGACATGCTCAACTGGTTAAAGTCAAACAACTGGCAAGCAAATCTGTGGTATTGAGCAGAATATTTGCTGTAGCCCATCTTTTATACCAAGAGAAAACAATGTACATGATAATACTTCCAGTCAGTTAAGATCAAAAGCCCTGAGAGCCACTGAGAGGTACTGCATCAGGGGATTTATCATTTTTTATTATTATTATTATTATATTATTATTATTATTATTATTATTATTATTATTATTATTATTATTATTATTATTATATTATTATTATTATTATTATTATTATTATTATTATTATTATTATTATTATTCAGTAGTTTTATTTTTATAGCGTGCTTTCACTTCACTACCGAGCGCAGCTCTGTGTGCCTTGGGTATGTGCTGTGATTTGTTGTGATGCTCTGATGGTTATTGTATGGAAAGTGTTCTGCGTAGGATGTGTGCAGTGCCTAGTAGGGCAATTTTCTGTATGTTATATGTATTGTAAGTCCTGGTGTTTTGTTATGTATTTGTCTGAATATTTTTTTATCATGCCTAATGCACCTACTATGATAGGAATTGTTTCTGTTTTCAGATTCCACATTCTAGTTACCTCTATTTCCAGGTCTTTGTATTTTGAGAGTTTCTCCATTTCTTTTAGAGTCACGTTGTCATCAGCCGGTATTGATACATCAATTAGAAAGCATTTTTTTCTTCATGATCTCTGACAGCTATATCTGGTCTGTTGGCCTTAATTTCTCTATCTGTGTGTATTGGCATATCCCAGAGTATGGTTGCTTTCTCGTTTTCTGTGACCTTTTCTGGTGTGTGCCTATACCATTTTTTTTCTGTTGTTATTCCATAATGTTGGCATAGCTTCCAATGTATGTAGGTTCCAACTCTGTCATGTCTGTGAATATATTCCTTCTTAGCCAGGACTGGGCAGCTAGAGATAATATGATTTATTTTTCTTGTCCATCTCCACATATTCTGCAGTTACTTGTAATATTTCTTTTCATTACATGTTTTTGGTAATTTCTGGTGGGGAGGCTTTGGTCTGTGCTGCAATTAAAAATCCCTCTGTTCTGCTTTGAGTCCCGAGCTTCTCAACCATTGCTGGGATTTTTCTTTGTCTATTTCTTTTGCGTTTAGTTTAGTCCAGTATTTACCATGAAGGAGCTTTTCTTGCCATCGTTTTATCATGGTTCGTTGCTGTTCTCTTTTTAGTTTGGATCATTTCATTATTATTATTTTATTATTATTATATTATTATTATTATTATTATTGAGTGAGAGAGCAGTTCATGCCATCAAAGTGACACTGGGGTAAAATATACGAAGCCCAATATACCCATCATGACTACCTGTCTGATAAAGGTTACACCAGGCACATGCATCACAACCATATGTGCGCGACATGATGATCTCATATCAAGATAAACAGCACATGACCTTGCAGGTGGGGGCCCAGTTAGAATTTTCTCAGGTTGAGTAGCCCATCCGGCTCAAACGGTCCCTGAATAAGGGTTGTTTAAGGATGTTGAAAGAACCACCCATGTTTCCAGAGGTGAACTATTCAACCCCAAGGAATCCCTCACAACACATGGCTATGATGCTCCCCCACTACTTCTGCTCGTGATCAGAGATGCACATATCGTCAGCCACTAGGGACATGCTCAACTGGTTAAGGTCAAACAACTGACAAGCAAATCTGTGGTATTGAGCAGAATATTTGCTGTAGCCCATCTTTTATACCAAGACAAAACAATGTACATGATAACACTTCCAATCAGTTAAGATCAGAAGCCATGAGAGCCAATGCCTGGTACTGCATCAGGGCATTTATTATTATTATTATTATTATTATTATTATTATTATTATTATTATTATTATTATTATTTTCATTATTAATATTATTATCCCGTAGTCTTATTTTTATTAAGTACTTTCACTTCACTACCGAGCGCAGCTCTGTGTGCCTTGGGTATGTGCTGTGATTTGTTGTGATGCTCTGATGGTTATTGTATGGAAAGTGTTCTGCGTATGATGTGTGCAGTGCCTAGTAGTGCAATTTTCTGTGTGTTATATATATTTGTAAGTCCTGGTGTTTTTGTTATGTATTTGTCTGAATATTTTTTTATCATGCCTAATGCACCTACTATGATAGGAATTGTTTCTGTTTTTAGATTCCGCATTCGAGTTACCTTTATTTCCAGGTTTTTGTATTTTGAAAGTTTCTCCATTTCTTTTAGATACACGTTGTCATCTGCTGGTATTGATACATCAATTAGAAAGCATTTTTCTTCTCCTTCTCAAACAATATGATGATAATGATGATTATGGTGATGACAATATGATGATGATGATGAAGAAGAAGAAGAAGAAGAAGAAGAAGAAGAAGAAGGAGGAGGAGGAGAAGGAGAAGAAGAAGAAAATGATGATGATGATAATGATGATGTTGATGATGATGATGATGATGATAACATGTCTAACGTTCTCATTGCCTGCATACTATCAAGCACACGGTTGTTCTGTTAGGAGAGCATAGTAGATTAAGGGGAGGGGGGAAGATGGGGATTGACACGTTGTTGAAGGAGACATTCCTAAGGATATATCTGTGCCGATAATTCAACGCCGTTTAATTAATTTGATAAGGGCCTAATGAAACTCATTAAACAATGTTTGTGTATGGAAATAATTAGAAAAGACGCATACACAGCAGCATATGTAGACACATATGTTAGCAAAACACACACAATATATATATATGTGTGTGTGTGTGTGTGTGTGTGTGTGTGTGTGTATATGTATATACATATATACATATATTCAATATTCAAATAAGTTATCTTTTTAAAACATAATGATAAAATAGCCAGTAGAATCGGAATCTGCAAAATATATATTGAAAGTCAGTGTAGAATATGTAGCTGTTTGCCTGAAAGAAGTATAAAACTAGGAAACCTATTGGAAGCCGACTGTAAAAAGTTAATAAGATAAAGAAAGTATGAAAAGCACGAAGGATCTAAAATTTAATCAGAGTCCTACACTTAACGAAAAATATATGTGGTTGTGTATATACACATATACATACTTACAAATATACTTACATACTTACATACTTATATATATAATATATATATATATATATATGAAAAAACAAGTCAAAATAGAAAATGCTAAAATAATTTTATAAAGAACATTTCAGTACCGGTTTCGGTCATTTTGAGACCTTTTCAACTGTAACGATTAAATAATTAAATTTAGAAAAATTAGAAGAAAAGTTTTTTTAAAGGAATATTTGTATAGTGTTCAAATATAAGTGGCATTCTGCCTTTCTCTGTCTCCCTTGTTTGCACTTGTGTGTTCGAGGCCGTTGTGAATTCTTGGTAGGGTAGAAGAAGAAGGTTGATGAGGAGAGGGGGTGGAAAAATTTGGGAGTGCTTTGATGGTCGTATTTTGAATGGTCAGTTGCAGTTCAATTAAGGAGAATATTTCTATTGAAAGGTTTGTTTATGGAATTTGCGTAGGTGTTATACTAAAAGGCATTAGTGATAAAGTTAAGAAATAGAAGGTGGAGAAGAAGAAGAAGAAGAAGAAGAAGAAGATGACGATGTTGATGATGATGAGGATGATGAAGAAGAAGGAGAACGAGAAGAAGAAGATGATGATGATGGTGATGATGATGACGACGATGATGATGATAATGATGATGATGAAGAAGAAGAGGAAGAAGAAGTGGAAGAAGAAGTGGAAGAAGAAGAAAGAAGAGAAGGGAGAATATGAATGGGTGAAAGTAGTGAGGTGTTGTATGACTTGAAGTTGGCACGTTATGGATTATAGCTGTGATTGGGGCTGATTTGTAATGGATTCTTTGGAATGTAATATTTGCGTGTGTATTTCTTTTATTCTAAAGTTGAGGTATATTAATCGTTTGTCGTAGACCCGTTAAGAAGTGGCCTGTATTTTGTAATAAAGAGAGTTTCTTACTTATTCGTTGTCTCGAGGTTGTATCGTCCCTAAATTGGTAGAGGGGGAAATCCTGAAGCTGGTGTTTTGTTGTTGGCGCAAGTATCTATGTGTTGGCTGAAAGCTATTTTTCTGTTTTGGGGAATTTTTATCTGGGATCTGTGCAGGGCCATTCTTTTACGCAAACTATTTTTTGTTTGGCCTATGTACTGCTCTTGACACCCGGAGCAGGTTAGGAGTATATTAGGTTCTCCGAAGCACATGTGAAGTTGCTTTTCACTGTAAACCGTTGTCCCTGTTTGAAGGAGAACTCTGATCCCTCAATTAGATAATCGCATATCCCGCAATTGGGTCTTCCACATTTTTTTACTGTCGGCTTCTGTGTTGAAGAGTGTATTCGGGCTTGTGTTAGGAGACTTTTCATAGATTTAGGCTGTCTCTTGCTTTTTGATATCGTGTGTGTTTGGAGGATTGTGTTTATTCTGTGGTCTTTTTTAGGAGGAGTATGTTGTGGAGGATGGTGCCGAAGGCTTCATTATTGAGAGGGTTGTGTGTAGAGATGTATGGTAAGGCTTTTGGTCGTAAGTTATCTTGATTTTTGGGAGTCTTAGTTCCTTGATGTTAAGTTGAAGGGCACGTTGAATGCACATGTCAATAAGTGAGGTGGGTAGTTCCTGGTGATAAGGGTATCTTTTAGTTCTTGTAGTCGTGTGTCTCTGGTGTTTGCATTAGAGACTATAGTGCATATCCTTTTTGCTAGATTGAAGGGGATATTCATCCTGGTGGTCGGGGTGGCATGAATTGAATGGAAGATATTGCTTAGAATCTGTAGGCTTATAATATATGTCTGTTTCTATTACATTATTAGCTTCTTAATGAGGATATCGAGGAAGGGGAGTTGTTGCTGGTTATATTCCATCGTAAATTGGATGTTTACGTCCAGTCCGTTTAAAATTTATTGGAATTCTATGAGTTTTCTATTATTTATGCCAAAGAATGAAACAGTCATCTAGATATCTCTTCCAGTTGTTTCTCTATGTAGATGGAGAAAGGCTGCCATATCTTTCTAGAACCTTACGATACAGACTGATCTCTAGATATCGTATGACTAGGTTGGCAAGGAGGGGGCCATTCGTTGATATGATGGGCAGAACAGCTCTGAAACTAAGCTTTTGCTACCCTCTTTGTAATTTATATATATATATAATATATATATATATATATATATTATATATATATATATATATATATATATATATATGTATAAAACTGAGAATGTGTGTGTATGGTGTGTCTGTCTGTCTGTGTCAGTGCCTAAAACTTGAGAACTACACAACCAATTTCATTCAAATTTTACACATGCCTTACTTAGGGTCCGAGGAGTGTCATCGGAAAAAAATTTTTTAACTTTTTGCCTAGGGCGAGTCCACAGCAATATCATATCTTCTCCATTTATAAAAATAAGACAATCTTCAAACGCTAGTCAGAAGCAACACAGTTGTGACATAAACCATGTCTTTCTATTTCAACTTTTTGAAAATCGGTGGAAACTGTGAAACCGGTAAAATCTTTAAATATAATAAAAAAAAAGAATTTTAACTATTTTCAGTGCATTTCAACTTTTCTATATTTCAACACGTATGGAATAAAATAACTTGTTCTCTCTCTCTTTCTATTATATAAATATATAATATATATATATATTATTATATATATATATATATATATATATAAAAACATTATATTGTCATCAAAAAAGGGGGTAGAATTAATTAATTGTTAATAAATTCGACCAAGCAGTATTCGGTATGTAAAGACCATTTACGGTATATTGAAGTATTAATTTATAAAAATATGGTAAAGTAAAAAAATTCACTTTACCCACACCGAACTTTTCAGAAATAGCAGCCAAAAATTTGGCTATTTCGTGAGTTATTTTCTGAGTATGCATTGTCTGGAGACTTTTATTTGCAGTGAAGAAATAGCCAAATTTTGGCTGCTATTTCTGAAAAGTTCGGTGTGTGGTAAAGTGAATTTTTTTACTTTACCATATTTTATAAATTAATACTTCAAATATACCGTAATGGTCTTTACATACCGAATACTGCTTGGTCGAATTTATAACAATTAATTAATTCTACCCCTTTTTTGATGACAATATAATGCTTTCTCTCTAGAATTTGAACTGCAGTTTTTACCTCTGTAGAAATGTAATGCTCTATGACTCACGTGGGTGGACAGGGAGAATAATAGATCTCATTCGTATTTTTGGATTCGCTAGTACTGGGTGTCTGGCATGGTTGTCCGATGTTACAGATATCGGACGGGTATGTTTGATTCTTAGTATTTTCAAATCTAAATCAGAAGAAATCTCTGAGCTGATGAAGGAAAAGTGGCGTTTTAAACCCACAAATCCAGAAACAGACTGTCCTCGGGTATCGTATATGGATGTGATCTTTCATTGTTTTTCCCTTATACCTATGTGAGTTATTTTCTGAGTATGCATTGTCTGGAGACTTTCATATATATAAAACTGTAGTTGTGTGAGTGTCTGTCCCCTTCGATTTAGATTCCTAACTACTCCCACATTTTGCGGTGCAGTTTAACCAAATTCGGGTATCTTATAGTCGTGATTCATATCGAGCCCGTCTGGGTATTAGCGCGCGTCTACGATGAGTCTACGATTTTAAAAATAATTTTTTATTCCATTTTAATGCATATTTTTTCGTGTGTCGATGGCGGTGGAGTTGGCGTCCATGGTCACACATGCACCTGTGTTGCTTCTCCTCCTTCTTCCCTCCCTCGTGAAGCTGTGGGGAAGGGAGTGTAAGGAAATCAACGTCGTAAAGCGTGTTCAAGGAGACCAGCGTTCTTTTAGAACAACGACTTATGGCTTGAAGACATCAAAACAGAAAGGCTAAGAAAGCCCGAATTGGCATCTATAAGGAAGTAACTCTCTAAAAATGCTTATATAGTTATTTCCCTTACAAACCCGAGCAACGCCGGGCGATACTGCTAGTATATATATATATATATATATCGTAAGACTATAGAAAAATTCATAGTGTTAATATTTACTTTATTAACAGTTTGATCCAAAATTTTCGTATTACAAAGATTTTCAAACAACTGAGAAAAATTCTCCTGGTTTCGGTAGTTTATATCTCATAATGCACGCACTCTTCTTGCACCCTTTATTATTCATATCTGGTTTTTCTTTGTTATATTTTATTTCTTAGATTTCTTTTAGTTTTCCTTGTTTTTCCTCCCCTCTTCCAGTCTGTACCGAGTCCTGGAGAAGGACCTTCTTCCGAAACGTCATAGAAATTCACGCTTACTATTATCCAGCGGAATTATCCAATCTTGTCAGTACCTATAGAAATAAAACACGAAGATAGACCATTCTTTCCTAGTTATTGAAACACCATTGCATTGTATGCGTCCAAGAGGCCATAGTTACTCTTCTAACTAACAAAGAGGATAGCAAAAGCCTAGTTTCAGAGTTGGTTCTACCCATCATAAAAAGTAGAGCTTTGTCTGTATCTATTATACTGGCCTTAATCTATTTGCAAATAGACAAAATGTTAAGTTATGGAATATACCACTTTTCTCAGAATTGGTCAATGTTTTTTTTGTATTTTATTTTATCAACGTTTTAGAGAAATGTTTTGGCCTTTCATTATCAGTTCTTGTAATTGAATTAGCAAAGATAAACTCCAGTGGAATTTCCAAAAGCTGCTTGATTGCTGTAACTCATGTATACTGGTGTTGTTGTTGTTGCTGCTGCTGTTGTTATGCAATCTCCCAGGTCAGCACTAATCGATAAATATGCTTCATCATCATCATCATTACCACCACCACCACCACCATTATCATTCTAGGCTACATAGGGAACACATTCACACGGTCCACCTACACAAAACTACTCGACTGTCTGTTGTATGTAGACATTCGATAAGTGGATTCAGGTAGATGCTACTTCAAGTCTGTCGTTTTAGAAGCCAAAGGGTTGAAGGAACGCTGAAGTAGGGATGTGTTTTGTCATATATGTATAAAGCTGCGTGTATTTCTATGTGGACGTCGGTGGTTCGGGAGGAAAACGTATGAAGTGGACTGTTCCTTAAGTTACATTGTTAGTGAAATTACAATGTCTAAATGTATTGTTCTTGCACATTATGTAGGCATTGCAACAACGTGGTGTGACGGTAGGATATCCCGTGTTTTGTGTTCTGCAACTGACTGGCCCTCCGTCGGTTGCGACGATGACGAGGGCTCCAGTTGATTCGATCGACGGAATAGCCTGCTGCTCGTGAAACTGACGATAATTTAAAGACTCGCGTAACCTTTCCGTAGTTCTGAGGAAGATTACACGTGACAGAAAATGTGACAAGGCTGGCCCTTTGTAATACAGGTACAACTCATTTCTTTTGCCAGCTGAGTAGAGTGAAATGAGGGTTGAATAAAGTGTCTTGCTCAAGGACACAACGCGCCGCCGGGAGTCGAACTGACAACTTTCCGATCGTGAGCCGAATGACTTAAAGAAAGAAGTTCGGAGAAGTCGAATCCTTAAGATACAGTGCTAGAGAGATTACAGAGTCTAAACGCATCCATGACCGATATCCAAACTGGAGAAGGCTAGCCACTGGATTTGGTTAAAAAGAGACGATGAGCGATGGCTAGAAGAATATTGAGCTTTATTTGATAACCAGTTGATCTAGCAAGCGGGGTCTTATATCAGTGAGGGGGGGGGCGGTGCGCATTGATGCCGCCGAGAGGTAGGCCCCGAAACGGCGCACATTCTCTCCTGACGACCCCATACACTTGCTGGCTTCCGGTATGCGGAGTTTTTGACTGGTAGCACTTGCATGTGCAAGTTGTTTGCAAGACATCTTACACATTACATAGACAGTAAGACGGTAGGGTATCTAGTGGTTTGTTTTCTGTAGGTATGCAGGTATGCTATAATGTAAACCCCCAGCTCAATGAGAAGGTAGGTTAGGCGATTGAATAACTGAACAATTACTGTCGAAATCCATTCAGGATCCAGTTTTCAGTTTTATTTTTTTCTACTTATTTAGAATACAAAGGGAGATTACTTTTGACGTTACAATATCATCTCTTGTGTTCTCTGTATTGTTTTTGCACCATCCTGTACTTGAATATTAAGAATCGATACGTCATGGGGCGGTGCATGAGCAAGTGTCGTGTCAGGGAGTGTTGCAGCCGGAAATGTTGTATGAGCGAGTCTTGTGCCAGGAAGAGTTGACTTATTGAAACTGCCCTCAATTATTGTTGCTGTTATTGTTGTTGCTATTACTATTTATGGTCAACACGGAACGTGCTAGTGGACTAACGATGAAACTATTCCAGATATGGCTGTCTTATATAGAACTATCCAACAGATTAATCATAACTGACACCTACCGGTTGTTCGTCCGTGATAAACTGCTTTGGTGATCGATGCTTTCACGGAGCTTTCTACTAATAATTCCATGCATAGTCTTCTGCTCATATGGACTCATCTCGAGCGTTGTGAGTGTTTATTGAGCGAAAACACCTAAAGCTCCACGCGGCTCCGGCGGGGGGTGGTGGCGATCCTTGCTGTACTCTTTCACCACATCTTTCTCTCACTCTTACTTCCTGTTTCTGTTGTACCTGTATTTCAAAGGGGCCAGCCTTGTCACTCTCTGTGTCACGATGAATATCCCCGAGAACTGCGTTAAGGGTACACGTGTCTGTGGAGTGCTCAGCCACTGACACGTTAATTTCACGAGCAGGCTGTTCCGTTGATCGGATCAACCGGAACCCTCGTCGTCGTAACCGATGGAGTGCTTCCAAAAGACTCATCTGATGATATAGACTCATCTGATGAAGTC
>NC_042998.1:203872315-203874815 GCF_006345805.1 Octopus sinensis | reverse complement strand
CTGGAACCCACGTCGTCGTAACCGACGGAGTGCCACATCATAACAAAATCACCGGCATTGTTTTTGCAGCCCAGCTTGTTGTTGTTGTTGTTAAGCAGCAAGACGGGTAAGGGTGATTAGGTGATGGTCCAGGGCTTAGGGACGGGAGTCCCCAGATCCTGGAAAAAAGAACTTTGGTCGTCTTGTTGTAGTCGAAGGCTCTTCGTTGACGCCCGACACCATTGGGAGGTGGCCCTCGAAGTCGCTGGAAATGGAGATCTCCAGGTCCAAATTCTTGGACGGCTGCTGCTGCTGCTGTTGCTGGTGAGCGAAGCGGTCTTCGTCCCAGAGTGGAAGAAGTCCGAAACGTGGTCCTTTGCTATTCGTAAGACCCACAGAAGAGAAAGCAGGTCAACCCCCGACGCCGAGAGCATCGACGGATGGATGAATGTGCATCCAGGCTCAGTGGTTGCGTAGGAAGTCGGAGATAAGAAACAAGAAGAAAGAGTGAGAGAAAGTTGGAGCGAAAGAGTACAACAGGGGTCGTCACCACCCCCTGCCGGAGCCTCGTGGAGCTTTTAGGTGCTTTCGCTCAATAAACACACACAGTGCCCGGTCTGAGAATCGAAACCGCGATCCGCTGACCGCGAGTCCGCTGCCCTAACCACTAGGCCATTGCGCTTCCACTGCGGAATTTGAACGCAGAACGTAGCGGCAAACGAAATACCGAAATACCGCTAAGCATTTCGCCCAGCATGCTCATGTTTCTGATGGAATATTGATAACGAGGCGCAGAAGTGATGGGTTTGGTAGAGTCGTGGACGCAATAATTTGCAATATGTTGTTACGTTCAAGTTCTCAGTTCAAAGTCAGCTTTCCCAATATCGAAAATAATTATAGTTTATATACATTGTTGTTGTTTAACACCCAGGTCGATTCCAAACCAGTGGTTCTATTATCAAAGTCTTCCAGCCACAACCATCTCATCTGATTTTCGGACAAAAACGATAAACGTCGTCCTTTTCAAGCCTAGCCAGGGTCATGTGTCCGGTTTCTGTGGCATATGTGCCCCCCCCCGCCAGCGGACGGGACGCTAGACCATTGCAGCGTTACTCAAGAAACAGGAAGAGAGAGTGAGAGAAAGTTGTGACGTAAAAAATACAACAGAGGTCGCCACCACCCGCTGCTGGAACCTCGTGAAGCTTTTAGGTACTTTCGCTCAATAAACACACACAGTGCCCGCTCTGAGGAATCGAAACCGCGATCCTCTGACCGCAAGTCCGCTGCCCTAACCACTGAGCCATTGCGCCTCCACGATTTTCGGACAGTCCATCAGGATTACTATCCAAAATGAGTTTTCCTTAAATTTTTAGGCTGTATTTTGGAGAACTTTTGACTACTTTTAATTGCGGGGTGTGAAACCTCATATTGGAAAAAATCAACTCCATTGAAATGTTCCTCTGAAGCTCTAAAAGAAAATGGAATAAATAAAGGCGCAGGAGTGGCTGTGTGGTAAGTAGATTGCTAACCAAACACATGTTTCGGGTTCAGTCCCACTGCGTGGCATCTTGGGCAAGTGTCTTCTGCTATAGCCCCGGGCCGACCAATGCCTTGTGAGTGGATTTGGTAGACGGAAACTGAAAGAAGCCCATCGTATCTCTTATTATAAAAGGCAGATTTTATCTGCCTCCCTTTGTAAGTTATAGAAATCTACAATATAGGATTTCTTCAATTACAATTTACCTAGCATTTTTAAGAGTAGAATGCATCGGGTCATGCCAGGTCCAGTTTTTAAAATTTAAACTCCAATTAAGCAAAATTTACAGAAAACTCACATTCTGGTGTGTGTGTCAAATGCTTTTTTAATGTGGTTTACACCACACGCACACGCACACACACAGTGTGCAACGAATAAACTGAAAGTAAATAGAGCGACAGAGTGATTGAGGAAGACTAAACTGAAAGTATTTAAACCACTACTCAAAAAATAAAAAAAACACAGCAAACAGAAACAAATAAATACATAACGATTTACTCCTCACACAAATTTTTCAATTAGAGTGTACCCATGATTTTTCAGAGTACTTCAGTGGGTGATGCCATATAAAATTTCTTTCAATTTTACCACAATTAAGACAAAATTCGAGAAAACTCATATTTTAACATTTCACTCCGAAAGCATTGATGTACATGTGTGCGTGTGTGAGTGTGTGTGTGTGTGTGTGTGTGTGTGTGTGTTTGATGATGGGTTGTGCGACACAGAAAGTGTGGTGTGTAAGTGAAGTGCTTTTGTTAGTGTGTGTAAAGAGACAGACAGAGTGAAAGACAGAAATAAGCGCGCGTAATTGAAAGTTTCACTATGATATCATCACGTGCGAAAAAATTCGAAGGGTTTTGAACAATTGAGATACAGATGTCACGCCTGTATTGAAACCATTGCTAAGCTGCCGTAATTGCTTAATTAAGACTTTGTTTAAATTGAAGGGGCAATATGTGACGAGGTTGAAAAAAAATACCCCAG
>NC_042998.1:203839815-203864815 GCF_006345805.1 Octopus sinensis | reverse complement strand
ATGAATAGAATAAAATAAGGAGAATAAAAGTAAAAATATTTAAAACGATTACAAATGGTTTTTAAAGAAAAATTTACAAAGAAATATTATACATTTATTAATCGTTATACACTCATATATGCGTGTATGTGTGTGCTTGCATGAATATACTTACACAAACACACTCACATACACACCACACACACACACACACACACACACACATATATATATATATATATATATATATATATATATATATACATACATGTGCACACATATATCTATACATATGTATATACATACATACATATATATACATATGCACACATACATATATGTGTATATATATTTATATCTATCTATCTGTATATGTATATAAAAGTGTATATATATATATATATATATATATATTTACATTTACGTACATATATATATACGTGTGTGTGTGTGTGTGTATGTGTATGTGAGTGTATGCATAAGCAATGTTTATTTTTCAAAATAACAATGTAACTGATATACACACACCTACGCATAAACACACCTACACACACCTACACACACACATACACACACATACAGACACACATACACACACAGACAGACACACATACACACACAGACAGACACACATACACACACAGACAGACACACACACACACACACACACCTACGCGCAAACACACAACACACATACACACACAGACAGACACACATACACACACAGACAGACACACACACACACCTACGCGCAAACACACACACACATACACACACAGACAGACACACATACACACACAGACAGACACACACACATACACACACATACGCGCAAACACACACACGATGAAGCAACATACAGATTCTAGGAAACATAATCATATCCTTTTCTACTCTAGGCACAAGGCCCAAAATTTTGGAGGAGGGTCCAGTCGATTAAATCGACCCCAGTACGCAGCTCAACTGGTACTTAATTTATTGACCTCGGCAGAATTTGAACTCAGAACGTAAAGACACAGCCACTTCTGCGCCTATGTAGTTGGAATTTACAGAAAAACAAAAGACGAAGACAGGTGCATAAACAACAAGCAGGTGTATTAGTTTAACGCTCGGGAGGTAAGAAAATCTTTTACATTTCGAGCTCACGCTCTTCAACAGAAAGAAACACGACGAAATAACAGAGAGAGAATAAAAAAACTGTATACATATATATGTGTATATATTATATATGTATATATTGTATATATATATGTATATATATATATATATATATATATATATATATATATATATATATATATATATATAAAGGAAATGAAGAAAATGCTGACAAAATAATTTAAGTAATTTAAGTAATTTAATAGATAGATTTTTTCCTCTTATCAGATAAGAGGAAAAAATCTATCAGAAAAGGAACTCTAATCTCTCTTTAAAAAATATATTTTGATAAGCATAACAAATGCGCAACCGGTAAAAAGAACTTTCACCTAATTAAATTACTTAAATTACTTAAATTATTTTGTCAGCATTTTCTTCATTTCCTTTTTTTATATATTACAACTCGTGTTCCACATCTCCTTTTTTAAATATATATATATATATTATATATATATATATATATATATTATATATATATATATATAATATACATACATATATATATACATGTATGCACACACACAGAGAAAATGGAATTAATAACATTCTACATTTAATAAGAATACCGCTGATCCATTTTCTATCATTTATCTATTTATATAAACTCTACGGATGCTATGGAATTTCTGATGTATATCCAGTCTTGGGGCATTTCCATTACATGATGACTGTGGCCAATAACTGTGGCCGAGCTTTGCATAGCATTCTGCAAGCTTTTTACCCGAATCTTATATATGTATATGGATAAATAGACAGGTAGACGGACAGATAGATAGATAGTTTTATATATATATATATATATATATAAAATGTTCGTCCTTCGGTTCGAAGATGACCAACTGACATCACCTGATGGAACTGGCGCCATGAGACCGGAGGTGGCTGGTGAGGCCAATCCGGGCAAGGAAGCCTCTCCCACAGGTGGGGCAGAAGTGGGTAGGGGCCGTGCTACTGGTGCAGGCGGCTCTGGCTTTACGCATCTGACGTTTCTGCTCCGCTGACCGAATCCGTCCCTCCTCGGCTGTCCCTGCTCCCACGGTGATTGCGCTGCGCCAGGATGAGCGGTTGGCAGCAAGTGTCTCCCAGAGAGAGAGAGAGAGAGAGATGCAAGTGCGTGTCTGCATATGTCAGCAGCGTCTGTATGCTAAAGGGAATGTTTACTTGGAGAAGTTGATTTCGAAACTAGGAGTGTTTCAATTAATTTATTCGGTTCTGAAGTTAAATTGGAAGCAAACAAATTAATTAACACAACACTTAATTAACTCACTTTTACTCTAAATTTGTTTGTCTCTCTTCAGTGGTTTTGACAGGTGTGAAGTTATACACCTGAAGTTAAAGCAACTTTAAGATTAGGTTTCGATCTGAAGTAAAATCGTGTAAATGTTTGATATGATGTTCCGTTATAACCCTTTCTACTATCGGCACAAGGTCTGAAATTTCAGGGGAAAGGGATTTGTCAATTACATCGACCCCAGTACTTCGTTGGTACTTATTTTATCGACTCCGAAAGAATGAAAGGCAAAGAGGTCCTCGGCGAAATGTTCAGTTATAATGAAAATAATTTTGCATAAATCTGATGGGTTTCTCAATATTTCGGCCAATTAAGCAATCGTTGGACAATGGCTACACTGGCCGAAACTTCGAAGTCACTGTCAATAGCAATCTTGTTTAAGAATAATAAATTGTTCACAATGTAATAACTCGGTGGTTAAGCAGTTCCACGGGGTCGTGAGTTCGATCACACAGTATTACAGCTTTGGTTAGATATTTTCTTTTAAAACCTATGTTCAATCCAAGTCTTGTCAGTCAAACAGCGGTAAGAGGCGCAGGCGTGGCTGTGTAATAAGAAGCTTGCTTCCCAACCACATGTTTCCGGGTTCAGTCCCACAACGTACCACCTTCGGCAAATGACTTCTACTATAGCCTGGTGTCGACCAAAGCCTTGTGAGTGGATTTGGTTGAGAGAAACTGGGAGAAGACTGTCCTATGTTCTTTTTACCTCTCGCTTCACAAACGATAAGATCTACTTTTGCCTGTCTCTTGTCATATCTCTTTTCCCCAGCGTCCACCACTTCACCTCGTTATGGCTTAACAGCCTTCACCGTCTTTTTTTTTGTTTTGTTCTTATTGTCCTGATTTTGTTACCACTTTAAACCCTCCGCAAATCCCAAATTATATTTAATTTGCTTTGCGGGAAGGATTGTTTTAACGAAGTCGAGTCTTGTCCGAACATTCGAACGCGGAGTAGATAAAACAGGGGACAACTGATGAAGGGATTGTTCTTCATGTTGCCTTCTCGTTTCTCTATTTGTTTCTTTCGTTGTTTGAAAAAAGAGTTCGTTTCCCATGTTTTTGTTTTTTTATGTTCTTGGTTTTCATTTGGTTCACTTTTTAACGTCCTGTACCCATATATGGATGTATATACACATATCTATGCAAGTATGTACATATACGCATGTATGCATATATATATATATATATATTTACACACAACAGTTCAATTAGAATGGACATTTAATAATCCATCATTTCATTATATGTTATTATAAAATTGTAAGTAAAACGTGAAAATCACACAAAGTTGGAATTTCTTTGAGCAATATATTCTTCTATACACAATTATACACGCCCGTGTATATGTATATATATTTGTGTGCATGTATGTGTGCGTGCGCGTGTGTGTGTGTGTGTGTGTGTGTGTGTGTGTGTGGTGTGTGTGTGTGTGCCTGTGGTTATGTCTGTTTGTCCCCATACCGTTTGACAACTGGCGTTGGTGTATTTACGTCTTCAAAACTTAGCGATTCGTCAAAAGAGGCCGATAGAATAAGTACCAGGCTTTAACAGAAGTCCTGGGGTCGATTCATTCGAATGAAAATTCTTCAAGCCGGTGCTCCAGCATAGCCGCAGTCAAATGAATGAAACGGGAAAAAGCTTGCTGTAGTCTCTGTTCTTCGCGGTTGAATTTTTTCCGTCGTTCGTTTTAACCTCACCCTTTGGCCCTGTGTACCTTTAGAGGAAGATTTGCTTGTACTGACTAGACAGAGTGAAAACGGAAGTGCTCTTGACCCCTTGTTGTTTTCAGGGCCTCTATGACTGATAGGTGGAAGAGTGAATCCGGGGCTGTGGTAGAAGACACTTGCTCAAGGTGGCCGCAACCTTCTTAACCGCACAGCCAGACCTTCACCTACATGACGAGAATTGAAATGGTCTCACTAAAAATTCGAAAGTTCAAACGCTAGTTTATCTGTCCTGAGAATCAAAATAAATTGGAAGGAACCAGTTATAGCACCGGTGCGTGATCTATCAATTTGCAAAATGAAAGAGAAAGTATTCCTCAACCGTTTCTTTCCTAAATTACAATCTTCCGATAAGCAAAAAGATTGTTTACGTAACTCAGGCCACTATAGGGATATTATTAATCTAGGGATGGGTAGGGATAATACTTATTTCGAAAGTAAACAGCTTAGATGAAAGAGTAGATTATTGGAGTAGGTTTTATCTGGATTAAGAAGAATAAACCCACACATTATCTTTTATTTCCACGTTACGCAAACGTGTCTTCTTATCGTTGTGTATCGCCATATTTAATCTTTACTGAAGACCCTCCCATCGCCCTCATTTCAATCTCATGTTATTGGCGTTGAACAATACACTTCTGTCTCCCTCCTCCCTTATCTTTCTCTATTTATCTAGCTATATTCTATCTCTGTATATTTTCCGATTCACTCACCCGCCAATCCTTATAAGACAGTCCCTACGCCAGGAGTTGATAGTGTCTTGTGTAGGATGTGGGCTGTTCCTAATGGCTATTTTTCCGATAGTGTGTTGTGTTATGGTTTCAGCTGTAACTTTTTTTTGTTCATACCTTTTTATCATATCCAATACTCCAATTATTACTGGTATCATTTTCACCTTCGTACCCTACATGGTAAATACATCAATTTCGAGGTATTTGTACTTTGACAATTTCTCCACTTCTTTTTGAGCATTATTATTATTATTGTTATTATTCAGTAGTTTTATTTTTATAGCGTGCTTTCACTTCACTACCGAGCGCAGCTCTGTGTGCCTTGGGTATGTGCTGTGATTTGTTGTGATGTTCTGATGGTTATTGTATGGAAAGTGTTCTGCGTAGGATGTGTGCAGTGCCTAGTAGTGCAATTTTCTGTATGTTATATGTGTTTGTAAGTCCTGGTGTTTTTGTTTGTATTTGTCTGAATATTTTTTTATCATGCCTAATGCGCCTACTATGATAGGAAGGTTTCTGTTTTCAGGTTCCACATTCTAGTTACCTCTATTTCCAGGTCTTTGTATTTTGAGAGTTTCTCCATTTCTTTTAGAGACACGTTGTCATCTGCCGGTATTGATACATCAATTAGAAAGCATTTTTTTTCTTCATGATCTCTGACAACTATATCTGGTCTGTTGGCCTTAATTTCTCTATCTGTGTGTATCGGCATATCCCAGAGTATGGTTGCTTTCTCGTTTTCTGTGACCTTTTCTGGTGTGTGCCTATACCATCTTTTTCTGTTGTTATTCCATAATGTTGGCATAGCTTCCAATGTATGTAGGTTCCAACTCTGTCATGTCTGTGAATATATTCCTTCTTAGCCAGGACTGGGCAGCTAGAGATAATATGATTTATTGTTTCTTGTCCATCTCCACATATTCTGCAGTTACTTGTAATATTTCTTTTCATTACATGTTTTTGGTAATTTCTGGTGGGGAGGCTTGGTCTTGTGCTGCAATTAAAAATCCCTCTGTTTCTGCTTTGAGTCCTGAGCTTCTCAACCATTGCTGGGATTTTCTTTGTCTATTTCTTTTGCGTTTAGTTTAGTCCAGTATTTACCATGAAGGGGCTTTTCTTGCCATCGTTTTATCATGCTCGTTGCTGTTCTATTTTAGTTTGGATTTCATTTGTTTTATAGCTTTTGTTGTTCTTCATCATCTTCTTCTTCTTCTTTGTGTTTATTAGGTGGTATGATTTCTTGTTTGTATTTGTCAGCTTCCTTAAATACTGAGAACAGTTTTTGTTTTGCTCGTATTTTGCTGCTATCTGGATCAGTTTTCCTTCCTTCTGAAGTAGTAGGTATTTTTGCAGTCCTATGGTGGTTATTTTATAGTAGTTTTCCAGCTGTATAAGGCCTCTACCACCTTCTATACGTTGTATATATAGTCTTTCTATGTCAGATTTTGGGTGATGCATCCTAGATCCTGTCAGTATTTTTCTTGTTTTCCTATCTATTTTGGACAGTTCATTTCGTGTCCAGTTAGGATATTGTATCTGTAACTTATAACTGGGACAGCTAAAGTGTTGATACCTATTATCTTGTTTTTAGCATTGAGCTCTGTTTTTAGTATTGATCTAACTCGTCTATAATATTCTTTTTTATTTTCTCTTTCATTTGTGTGTGTTGTGTCTTATCTAGTTCATGGATTCCTAAGTATTTGTAAGTTGGCTTGGTCTAATTCTTTTATTTCATTGGTTTTATCTAGTGTGATGTTGTGTTACTCTTAATAGTTTTCCTCTTTTCATGGTTACTTTGGCGCATTTTTCTAATCCAATTTCATATCTATTTCTTTGGTAAATCCATGAACTGTCTTTAATAGTGTTTCCAGCTGTTTGTCATTTGCAGCGTATAGTTTTAGGTCATCCAATATAAAAGGTGGCTGATCGTTTTGCCGTAACATTTATATCCGCATCCAGTTCTATTTAGCATGTCAGATAGAGGTGACAGTGCCAAGCAGAAAAGGAGTGGAGAGAGAGTGTCTCCCTGGAATATTCCTCTTCTAATGGGGATGACTTTGGTTTTCATGAGTCCCTCTTTTGTTGGAGGTGTAGGACTGTTTGCCATTTATCATAGAGTGCTCTATGAATTTTATGATTGTTGGTGCTACTTTGTTAATGGCTAGTGTTTCGAGGATCCATGTGTGGGGGATGCTATCAAACGCCTTTTGTAGTCAATCCAGGCCATACTGAGGCCTTTCTTCTTTTGTGGCTGTCTTCAGTTACGGCTTTATTAATCATTAGTTGATCTTTACAGCCATATGAGCCCTTGCGGCATCCTTTCTGCTCTTCTGGGAACAGTTTGTTTTCGTCCAGGTGCTTGTTCAACCTTTGCGATATCACTGCAGTAAATGCCTTGAACATAGTAGGGAGGCAGGTTATTGGTCTGTAGTTTTCTGGTTTTGTTGTTTCATTTGATTTGGGAATTAAGATGGTTTTCCCCTTCGTGAGCCATTCAGGCATTGTCTCTGGCTCTGCTAGTATGCTGTTAAAGTTTTCAGCCAGCTTTTTGTGCATTCCTGTTAGATATTTCAACCAGAAGTTAGGGATCTTGTCATGCCCAGGTGCCTTCCAGTTGCTTAGTTTTTGCAGTGCCTGGGTGACCTCTTCAGTTGTTATGGGGGTCCAAAGTTGTTCAGATGCCGAGTTTGTTATTTTCATACTCCTTTTTTTTGGCTGTTCGTTCGCCGACCATATTTCTTTCCAGAATTCTTCCAATTCTTCTGCCGTTGGTGCTGCAGTGACTTCTATTTTATTTTTGCCCAGTTCTTGGTAGAACTTTTTGGGGTCGGAGTTGAACTTTTTGTTCTGTTCAAAGAAGTGTTGGCGTTTCTCGTACCGGCGGATCCTTTGAGCTTTGGCAAGGATATCTTGCTTCAGCTTTTCTTTTATCTCCGGCAGATCTTTTTCTGTGATGTTATATTTGCGGAGCATTTTTGTTCTCTTTTTGTTGTCTCAGTAGCGTTGATGTTTGCTGATTTCATTAAGAATCGACAGGTCTTTTCTAATTTTTTTTATTTTGTTTTGGATGTTATTTATCCACAGGGTTTGTTTGGGTGGTGGTACTCCTGTTTGGGCGGGTTTGGGTGAGTATCCAGCTTCTTTTGTGGCTGCAGTGGCTGCTGCGTATATCAAGTCATTTAGTTCAGTGATATCACTTTTTTTTGTTTCAGTGGCTAGTTCAGTGACGGCTAGGTTTATGTTGTTTATAATTGGTGTTGTTATTGCGTTTATTTTTATTCTTGGGAGGTATGGTCGGTGGTCCATTTTGAGCTCTGTGGTTTTTAGTTCTTTGATTATTTTATTTTTTATATTATCATAATCATTAGGCTCCCCTTCGTTGTTTACATCGTGTTTGTTGGGAATGTTGCGTTTGTCTTCGTGTTTTACAGTTTCAGTGTTTATATTATTGGGCATTGTTGTGTGGCTTCTATCTACATTTTCCTGGTGTATTTTTTCTTTTAAATGTTCTATTTCTATTTCTGATATTTTTTTGGCTTTGAGAATGTATCTTCGTACATTAGCTAATTTATTAGGGTTCATTGCTGTATCCAAGTCTATATCTCTATTATTTTCCTTCCATATTTTATATGTATGTGTTGTTGTATTTTCATTTTGTGGTAGAGCATTGCTGTGAAGTATGCGTGTAAGATAGAAATGTATTCCTTACGTGTCCATTTACGTCTTTGGGTTTTAATTGCGGGACATGAGGTACAACGTCCGGCCCATTATTTTGACGGTCGTCATTTTCGTAGGGTACCGGTCCGTTTATTTCTGTTGTCACATTATTTCGCACGTGTAGTTTTTCGTACATTTTTTGTTGTAGGTTTAATGTACGTACCGCTCGATTGTTATTCTTGGGTTGAATAGTATCGGTGGCATTTAATTTCTTCGTAGTTCCTTTGTACATGGTGTTTGAGGTCGGGGATGATCGTGTTGTTCCACGCATGTTTACATGTGTTGTGTTAGAGGTGGAGATAATATCGAGTCAAAATACATCATTTCGTTTCGAAAATAGTAATAAATTTCAATTCGTATTACTTACTCGGATATAATCCAATTCTTTGTTAGTAGATCTTTGGCTCCATAGGGTGTCCTTGTTTTCGATGTTTGTGGATGGATTTCGGAGCTCTGTATTTTCCTTCTTACATCTTAAACGTCCCCGGTGTCTTATTATTATTATTATTATATTATTATTATTATTATTATTATTATTGTTATTATTATTATTATTATTATTATTATTATTATTATTATTATTATTATTATTACTTTTTTTCTTCTTCTTTCAAATTTGCTATCATTTCTTGCCGAGTGTCTTCCCGACTCCTATTATTATTATTATATTATTATTATTATTATTATTATTATTATTATTATTATTATTATTATTATTATCATTATTATTATTATTGTTGTTGTTGTTATTATTGTTATTATTATTATTATTTCAATTTTCATCGTGTGGGAATGAGTCGATTACATCGACATCAATATTCAACTGGTACTCATTTTATCGACCCCGTTATTTCTTTAGGAAATATTGTTTAATTCTATTTGATTATTTATTTAACTATTATTGTTATTATTGTTGACCTGAGGAGTGCCTATACTTTTAAATCGAATTGTTTTTCGATTAAATTTAAATTTAATTGTAATTCGAATTGAAGTTATAGCCACGAAATATTTGTAGTCTTTTTACTTATTATACATTGTTTATTCATGTTTTGTACTTTTTGTGATCTAGTTATATGTTTTATAATATATTTTATTTTTTCTATACGATATGATTTATCTCTACCATTGTTAGAATTATACAATAGTGGTTTTTCTCTAATTTATATATATTATACATTTATATTGTGAAATTTGATTTAATACTAAATTGAATTTTTCCCTGTAAGTTTGGAGTTATACTCCCTATTATTATTATTATTATTATTATTATTATTATTATTATTATTATTATTATTATTATTATTATTATTATTATTATTATTTTGCTTTTCGTTCTCTTTCTTTACGATCCTGGAATCGAACGAGCATGATGGATCGATCGCTTTTACCTTATCTATAATTGTTATGTCTAGTCTATTATTTTTCTAACTTCTTGTCTGTTTGAATAGGACAGTCCCATATAATCTTACATTTCTCCAACTCCAGTTCTCTTCCAATTCGGTGTTTCCAGCTTCAAATCCCCATTTCTGCCAGAATCCGGTGTAAAAACCTTTACAACCTGACTTGTCTCCATTTCTTATATTCTTCCTGTGCCAACTTGGGGCATTCTGCCACAATGTGTACCTCTCAGCAGCTTCTAACGCTCGGGATACATTACGATTTCAGCTATTTATTACCAGTGAACAGATGTAACACCCTTTAATTTTCAAACCTCATCCGGTGTATTCGGGCCGCTCTCAGCAGTGATGTCTTTTGCAAGGGTTCCATCCGTATAGCAACCCCTATTTCTTTAATGTACTTTTCAAGATCTTTATATACTGGTCCTAAAGCTCAGGCAATTATTGGCATTACTACCAACTTATTCACCGACCACAACTGTTTAACGCCACTACTTCACCTGACACATCTATCGACATTTGTTTTTCTTCTACCGATGTCGCTTATATTTTGTTGGTTTCAAGATCTTAATATAGTGTTACTCCTGTTGTTGTTGTTACAGTTGGTACTGCTGCTGCTGCTGCTGCTGCTACTGGTGATGATGAAGATGATGATGACGTATCCGATGCATTTTTTGAAATGTGTCTGTCATCGCCGTCGGCTTGGCAACTGTCGTATTCATCATCATCATCATCATCATCATCATCATCACCATCATCATTAACATCACCATCATCATCACCATCATCATCATCATCATCACCACCACCACCATCATCATCATCATCACCACCATCATCATCATCATCATCACCATCATCATTATCATCACCATCATCATCACCATCATCATCATCATTATCACAACCACCACCACCACCATCATCATCACCATCATCATCACCATCATCATCATCATTATCACAACCACCACCACCACCATCATCATCATCATCATCATCATCATCATCATCATCATAATCATCATCATCATCATCATTATTATCATCAACATCCTCATCATCATCATCATCATCATCATCATCATCATCATCACAATCTAACACCACTCTCATCCCCCTCATCCTCATCCTCATCATCAACAGTACATCGGTTGTAGTTTCTATTTTAAACGGCAGCCATTATTCATTCGATTTCCAGTTAGTGTTTTAAATATACGGCTGTCTGTCGTCGGCGTCGGCGTCGGCGTCGCCTCTATTCCTGTTGTTATGGTGGTGACGTCTGGCTACGCCTGGCAAGGAAATGAAAAATGTGTTCGGCTAAAAATAATACCAAATTTGAAAGAGATGTAAAATGCCAATTGTAAGAACGGATCATTGGTTCGTTTCATGAAATACTGTTTCCGAAACTCTCGTATATGGTTTAGGAACCGCTAGAGTGACAATCCGTCAGTGTTGATAGGAGAAAAGTTAACACCAATACTAACTGTCGATCCAGAAATGAAGCAATGGCTGCTTGTGGCCATTTGGCAATCATACAACAACAATGAGGCATTTTCCTTCTTGTAGCCACCATATAAAATCATATAATATATTTAGCCACCATACAATATCGCGTTTTATGATTGTGTGTATGTGTGTTTTTATGTATGTATTGTGCGCATGCGTGTTTTTATGTATGTATGTCATTGTTCGGTTTTATTTCAAGATTTCTTGCCAGTAGAAAAAGAGTTGGTTTCTAACTTAGATCCAAGGCTCCTTCATTGGAATTTCACCAACATCAATAGCGTATGTTTGTATGTATGCGTGTATGTGCGCAGTATTTGGAGTATGTGCAGATTTGTTTGTTTTGTTTTACGCATTTTCATGCATATATTTGCATATCTAGACATGCGCTTATATACTTAAATGATAAACTTCTGGAGAGTTTTACAGATTTTAACAGTTCCAGTGATGGATTGGATCTGTAGTCTTCGAATTAGTTTTCTCCTTTCTAGTTTTGAGAAACCTAATCTCTCATGATGGGTGCTTGAGTAGTTTGTTACACATGCCGTTGCCCTCAATAATTACAGGTATAAACTTGAACTTGTAATGCAGGGAGCTGTGAGTTTCTCAGTATTTCAGTGTACGTGTTTTCTTTATCGTTGAAATTTAGCTTTATGCTGACATCCGCTGGGCATCTGTATGTAATGTATGTATGTATGTCACTATTCAGTTTATTTCAAGATTTCTTGCCAATAGAGAACGAATCGGTTTCCAACCCAGATCCAACGCTCCTTCATTGAACTTTCAACATCAACAACAGGGTATGTATGTATGCATGTATGTATGTATGTATGTATGTATGTATGTATGTATGTATGTATGTATGTATGTATGTTATGTATGTATGTATGTATGTATGTATGTATGTATGTATGTATGTATGTATGTATGTATGTATTCTCATGCATATAGTTGCATGTCTACACATGCTAATATATATTTCAATGACAAAAATTCTGGAAAGTTTTACCGATTTGTACAGTTCCGGTGATGGATTGGATTTGCAGTCTTCGAATTAGCTTTCTCCTTTCTGGTTTTGAAAAGCCTAATTTCTCAAGATTTGTTTTTAGGCAGTGTGTTACATATCTCAGCGCCCCAATAATTACAGGTATAAACCTGAACTTGTAACCTGGATAGCATAACTGCAGATTTCTCAATAGTTCAGCATAGGTGTTCTCTTTTCCCCTGATCTCCAGTTTTATGTTAACATCCACTGGGCAACTAATTTTCCACAACTATGCACAGTTTCTCTTCTCTATCCCAAACCATTATATCAGGTCTACTGTATTTACATTTTATAGAAGTTTTCATTGGGACGTTCCACCAGCACTCCTTTTTATTATGAGTAGCTATGGCTTCTACCATATTGTGGGTTTTTATTTCTTTGTCTTCGGGATTATCCTTCCGATGGATTTCATTATAGAGTATCCTGTCTACGACATCATGTCTCATCACTAGATAATACCGCGAATGATTATAAATCTTCCACTGAGGTGAGAGCCGGTTTCCAACAAAGATACAAAACTCCATCTTTGGGATGTAATTAACACAGACGAATTCACATTTGCAACTTGAGAAAAGTCTTGCATATTTTTACTGTTCCACTCACAGATTGCACTTGTAATGTACACATCAGCCGGTCAATTTCTCTTTCTGAAAATCCCAGTTTATCCAGATTTTCCTTTAAGCATTTACTAACAAGACCTAGTGCTCCAAGTATTATTGGTATGAATATGAACTCATAGTCTGAATATAGAAGCTGGAAGTTTCGAAGCACTTTTCCATAAATATCTTCTTTTTCTTTGATTTTCAAAGAGATATTTATATCTACAGGGCAGCTGACCTCTATGATGATACATACTTTTGCCCCTCTGTTCCAAACAACAATATTCGGTCTGTTATGTTTACATTTGACAGAGGTTTTGATGGGACTATTCCACGAGTATGTATGTATGTAGTATGTATGTATGTATGTATGTATGTATGTATGTATGTATGTATGTATGTATGTATGTATGTATGTATATGTGTGTATGTATGTATGTATGTATGTATATGTGTGTGTATGTATGTATGTATGTATGTATGTATGTATGTATGTATGTATGTATGTATGTATGTATGTATGCATGTATGTATGTATGTATGTTTATGTATGTATGTATATATGTATGTATGTATATGTGTGTGTATGTATGTATGTATGTTTATGTATGCATGTATGTATGTATATGTGTGTATGTATGTATGTATGTATCTATGTATGTATGTATGTATGTATATATGTATGTATGTATATGTGTGTATGTATGAATGTATGTATGTATTTATGGAAGTGAGGCATGCACTGAGCTTCTGTTAAAGCATGTCTATAGGAGATGGCTGCTCTTATATAAAGTTGGATATACAGACAATGGCATTGGATATTCTGGAGATCTTTTGCTTGCGCTTGAGACCGTGGAGTTCCCGTATTTCACTCAAGAGAGATGCTGGTCGTGGTGACACCCAATAATAGGAACAATCTTGAGTTACAAATCTTACTGGAACATTTTGTACCTGTCGGGTATCTAGGACAAATCAGCCACAGGGACTTCATTGTTACATAGAACAAGGTGACCCACCTGCCACACTTTAATCTAACAAAATATTGCTATTACTTCCGCTGCTGTTGTTATCGTTGTTGTTGTCGTTTAGTCCAATGCCAACGTTCATTGTGGGGACCAACGATAAAAATCCGTTCCCTACGTGAACATCTAATTCTTTGTTTCATGAATTATATATCTAAGATTATTAATAAACAGGCCTTTCATGTTTGGATGCTAAATTTAGGCATATGAGAGACCGTATATAGACTCCAGTAAACGATACAAACCATACCTAGCCAAAGTAACAAATGTTTTGCATCTTACTAATTCAAATTTAGGCTTTTTGTTGTCTGCTTTTTAGTTACGCTTAGGTGACCGAGTAGGTGTCGTCTGCGTTAATGACTATCGTCTGCTTCTTTGATTTGCAGATTGTTTCCCTCGCTGTCGATTATGCCGGTTGCAATTCTTAGTGTCAAAGTATGATACAAAACATTCTGTTATAAAAGCTGTGGAGAATAGATTTAAATACGTGTGGTGGAATCATTAGATGCTGAAAGTTCAAACTCACCATAATCGAATGGAAATGAACGCCATCAGCATGAACACAAGCAGTTAAGTCGCTTGTGAGATGTTTAAAATTATAAGCAAATTGTAATATTAAGGCGCTGACAATACTGATGAGAGGCATGCATTAGTTCAACTTTTATATCAGATCAAGTTATGTAGCTCTTAATTAAAATAAGAATTGCTATAATTATACACAAGAAATCGACGTAGATATAGTGATGTGGTTAAGAAGTTGGTTATTTAACCATGTGGATTCTGTCAGTTCAGTTTTTCTCACAAGGCCTAGGTTAACCCAAGTCTATGGTAAGAGAAAATACCCCAGATGCTATTCAGGGAGAACGAACCCAGGACTTCATAATGCCATAGCTAGCTACTTAGCCATTCGGCTGTGAACTATAATAACACTGTGGAGGCGCAATGGCGAACCCTGCTGCACTCTTTCTTCTTGTTTCTGTTGTACCTGTATTTCAAAGGGGCCAGCCTTGTCACACTCTGAGTCACGCTGAATCTCCCCGAGAACTACGTTAAGAGATACACGTGTCTGTGGAGTACTCAGCCACTTGCACGTTAATTTCACGAGCAGGCTGTTCCGTTGATCGGATCAACTTGAACCCTCGTCGTCGTAACCGACGGAGTGCCAAGATAATAGCACAATGAAGATTACAGTTAATCTTATTTATCTCCCAAGTACAAACGTCATGGCCATTTGTCTTCAAAAGGGTAGAGTGTTTTAAAGACAATTTGACTGCTGTTTCTCACAGGTACGGCAATCACGTAGAGTTTCTTAGATCGAATTGTACCATACAAAAATAGATTAGTCTGATGTAATATAATTATTTGTTTATCAAGATATTCTCTTTGTTACATCACCTTTTTTTATTTATTTCGCAATCGGTGTCCAATCTCATCTCTCTTATTTCACTTTCTATCTTTCCTTGCCGCTTATTCTACTCTTACCAAAAGTCACCTCCACTCCTCGTTCTTACATTCTCCACCAACTATTATGAATTCATTATCACTTAAAGCCTGCTTCAAGCTTTACATTTCATCCTTCATTAGTCAGATATTTATCAATTCTTCGCTTCCCTCCTCTAACTTAACCACATCTAACAGCTTTTGTTCCGTCTTTATTCTCTTTCTACGAAGAAACCGATCACTTCACTCAACGTCTCTTATCAATAATCTATGCTAACACCGCCATTCACCTCTCTCTCTCTCACTCTCCATCTACCCATATCAATTCTTTCCTCATTCTCTACAATATTTACTTTCACAATATCATTTCACTCCTCGCCACCACAAACGCACTACAATCCATTATCAACGCAATCTCCTGCCCTCTCGCCTCCGATCCACATCCTTCGTTCACTAAAACCGTTTACAAGAGAGTCTTTTTACAAAAGTAATTTTTCACTCACTTCTATTACTTATATTTTTATAATGATTTCTTTGAAATATTTTCCTTTTAATTACTTTTACTCTTTCCTAATGACGTTCATCTTTCTTATATACACAAATAATCCTTCTTTTATCGACACACTCTACTCTTACGTTAGCAATTTTATCCCATTTTCATTTTCTTCTGTTTATTTTCTTCACCCGATCTGCTGGAATACAGTTCCCGCCGTTATTTCATCGGTGTTCAGTTTCCTCTCCTTTCGTCTCTCCCTCTTCCTTTCTTCGCGCTTTGCCTGATAACAATAATAATAATAATAATAATAATAATAATAATAATAATAATAATAATGATGATGATGATGATGATGATGATGATGATGATGATGATGATAATAGTAATGATAATAATAGTAAAGATAATAATAATAATAATAATAATAATGATAATGATAATAATGATAATGATAATAATAATAATAATAATAATAATAATAATAATAATAATAATAATAAAAATGATAATGATGAGGAGGAGGATAATAATGATAACAATAGTAAATAATAATAATAATAATGATGATGATGATAATGATGATGATGATGATAATAATGATAATAATAATAATAATAATAATAATAATAATAATAATAATAAAAATGATAATGATGAGGAGGAGGATAATAATGATAACAATAGTAAATAATAATAATAATAATGATGATGATGATAATGATGATGATGATGATAATAATGATAATAATAATAATAATAATAATAATAATAATAATAATAATAATAATAATAATAATGAAAATGATTCCAGGCTTACCATCCCTACAGAAAGTGCAAAAAATCGTATTAACTAGAACGGCTCATGTACTGAGAAGAGCATTATCGCTGTGAAAACAACATCCATCCATGAATTTATTTATTTATTAATTTTTAGATACATATTTTATCTGTGAATTTGCGTGTGTAATCTGGGAATGCATGCAATGAGCTTCTCTGCCCTAGGTGTATGGAAAACACTCGGCGAGAAACGGAAGAAAATTTGAAGAAAGAAGGAAAAAACATAATAATAACAACAAGAACAACAATAATAATAAAATAATAATGATGATGATGATAATGATGATGATGATGATGATGATGATGATGATGATGATGATGATGATGACGATGATGATAACAACAACAACAATAATAATAATACCCTGATGCAGTACCAGACAGTGGCTCTCTTAACTGATTGGAAGTGTTATCATGTACATTGTTTTGTCTTGGTATAAAAGATGGGCTACAGCAAATATTCTGCTCAATACCACGATCAGCCACCTTTTATATATGGATAATCTAAAACTATACGCTACAAATGACAAACAGCTGGAAACACTACTAAAGACAGTTCGTGGGTTTACCAAAGAAATAGATATGAAATTTGGATTAGAAAAATGCGTCAAAGTAACCCTGAAAAGAGGAAAACTAGTTAAGAGTAGCAACATCACACTAGATAAAACCAATGAAATGAAAGAATTAGACCAAAGCCAAACTTACAAATACTTAGGAATCCATGAACTAGATATGATACAACACACACAAATGAAAGAGAAAATAAAAAGATTAATATTATAGACGAGTTAGATCAATACTAAAAACAGAGCTCAATGCTAAAAACAAGATAATAGGTATTAACACTTTAGCTGTCCCAGTTATAAGTTACAGCTACAATATCCTTAACTGGACACGAAATGAACTGTCCAAAATAGATAGGAAAACAAGAAAAATAATGACAGGATCTAGGATGCATCACCCAAAATCTGACGTAGAAAGGCTATATATACGATGTATAGAAGGTAGTAGAGGCCTTATACAACTGGAAAACTACTATAAAATAACCGCCATAGGACTGCAAAATATCTACTTCAGAAGGAAGGAAAACTGATACAAATAGCGGCAAAACACGAGCAAAATAAAAAACTGTTCTCAGTATTTAAGGAAGCTGACAAATACAAACAAGAAATCATACCACCTAATAAACATGAAGAAGAAGAAGAAGATGAAGAAACAACAAAAGCTATAAAACAAATGAAATCCAAACTAAAGATAGAACAGCAACGAACCATGATAAAACGATGGCAAGAAAAGCCCCTTCATGGCAAATACTGGACTAAACTAAATGCAAAAGAAATACCCAAAGAAAAATCCCAGTAATGGTTGAGAAGCTCAGGACTCAAAGCAGAGACAGAGGGATTTTTAATTGCAGTACAAGACCAAAGCCTCCCCACCAGAAATTACCAAAAACATGTAATGAAAAGAAATATAACAAGTAACTGCAGAATATGTGGAGATGGACAAGAAACAATAAATCATATTATCTCTAGCTGCCCAGTCCTGGCTAAGAAGGAATATATTCACAGACATGACAGAATTGGGATCTACATACACTGGAAGCTATGCCAACATTATGGAATAACAACAGAAAAAAGATGGTATAGGCACACACCAGAAAAGATCACAGAAAACGAGAAAGCAACCATACTCTGGGATATGCCAATACACACAGATAAAGAAATTAAGGCCAACAGACCAGATATAGTTGTCAGAGTTCATGAAGAAAAAAAATGCTTTCTAATTGATGTATCAATACCGGCAGATGACAACGTGTCTCTAAAAGAAATGGAGAAACTCTCAAAATACAAAGACCTGGAAATAGAGGTAACTAGAATGTGGAATCTAAAAACAGAAACAATTCCTATCATAGTAGGTGCATTAGGCATGATAAAAGACAGTGGCTCTCATGGCTTCTGATCTGAACTGGTTGGAAGTGTTATCATGTCCATTGTTTTGTCTTGGTATTAAAGATGGCCCACAGCAAATATTCTACTCAATACCACAGATTTGTTTGTCCGTTTTTTTACCTTAAGCATTTGACCATGTCCCTTGGTGGCTGACGATATGTGCATTTCTGATCACGAGCAGAAGTAGTGGAGGAGCATCATAGCCCTGTGTTGAAAGGGATTCTTTGGGGTTTGAATAATTCACCTCTGGAAACATGGGTGTTTCGTTCATCCTTAAAACAAATCTTATTCAGGGACCTTTTGAGCGGACTGGGTTACTCGACCAGAAGAAAATTCTAACTGGGCCCCACTTGAAAAGTCATGCGCTATTCATCTTAATATAAGATCACCATGTCGTGCACATATGGTTGTGATGCATGAGCCTGGTGTTCCCTTATCAGACGAGTAGTCATGATGGGTATATTGGGTTTCCTATATTTGTACCCTAATGTCACTTTGATGCCATTTGCTGCTGCTCTGTCACTCATGAATAACAATTCTGCGTCACTTTGTAATTATAATGGTCTTAAATTTTGCCACAAAACCAGCAATTGAGGGGCGGGGCTAAGTCTATTTTATCACTTCTAGTGTACACCTGGTGCATTTTTCATCGATGCCGAAACGATGAAATGCAAAATGGAATTCAGGGGTTTGACCTCAGACGTAAAGACGGACGAAATGCCGCTAAGCAGTTTGTCCGGCGTAGTAACGACTTTACCAACTCGCTGCCTTAACTGGTTTCAAATTTTGGCGGAAGTCCAGCAGTTTGGGAGGATGGGGCTAATCGATTACATCGACCCCAGTGTTCAACTGGTACTTATTTTATCCGATAGGATGAACGGCAAAGTGGATCTCGGCGGAATTTAAACTCAGAACGTAAAAACGGACGAAATGCCGCTAAGCATGTTGTCCGATTCTGTCATCCGAGATCGACATTGCCTTTCACCATTTTGGGGTCGATTAAATAAGGGCCAGTTGAGTACTGGGTCGATGCAATTCACTTGTCCCCACCACGCACAATTTCAGATCTTGTGCCTAGAGAATGCTAAAAACTATTCCAAGCTCTATTAGTTAGCAGAGATGTTTGGTAACAACAAGTCTTCTCAGATCTCAAGAATCTTCCTTACGAGTCTTGCAGAATGTAGGATGGTAGTTTTCTGCAGATTGACAACGGGAGTCTTTGAAACTTTTAGGTGTCAGTTTAGCTGTTACCATCATCTCCAGTTACCACATGAACAATTGTCTTTAGTTTTCTATAATCTCTACATTTCTCTGGTTAGATTCTGATTATTCTAGATTTTCTCAATTTCTCTCGTTCCCACAGTTATTTTATTACACTGTTGATTTTGTCCACTATAATCATATCTTCTTACTTCAGTAATATGGTCAGTCGTTATAGGGAAATCTTATAATTATTATTCTATAATTATATTCTCTATAATTATTATTCTCTTTTTCAATCACATTCCTGTTCATAACATTTCTCTTCTGCTTTAATCCACACACTCGGCTAACATTTCAATGCATTCTTTTACCCACATAGTCATGACTGCGTTTATACTCTTCTCGTGCTAACTTACTGCACGCACTGATGAGATGCTTAATTCTTTCACCTCCATTCCTACAAGTTCTGCGTTGATTCCCTGACTGATTTTTATTCATTTACTTATAACTTTTATTTATTTATTTATAACTATCATTATCCATATTTTAATATTTCTATTATCCATATTATTATTATTTTATTATTGTTGTATCGGAATGGCTACATGGAGTTTTACATTGAACTTAATATATTGAAAATAACATTTTGTAAAATGTTTAAAAATAAAAGCGAGCCAGATTGTTGCCGACGACTGTGAATGCATTTATTGTCCCCATGGATACCCTTCGATCATATTTTTCTATCCACCAATTGTTTCCATTCGTTCATGTTTTCTATACACGCATTCTCTTCTTCCGCTCTTTCTTTCTTTACACTCCTTCTCTCCCTTTCTTCCTTCTTTCTCTCCATTTTTTTCCCATTCACCTTTTCTATTCGTTCATTCTCTTTATTTTTTTCTATACATCCATTCTCCACATCAGTTTTACTCTATAAAAGCATCCTGTCCTTTCATTAATTCTGTTTACACATGCATTCTCTCCTTCCATTTATTGTTTATATACACCCGTTCCTTTCTTTCATTTTTTTAATTCATTCATCTTTACATCTATTTTATTACTTTTTTAATTCCTTCTCCCCATTTTCCTTTATTTCTTTTTCGTTTCCTATCTCTTTTTAACATTTCATTCCTACTCTATTTTCATTCTTTTCACAGCTTTCCTTCATCCCATATTTTCTTTCATCTCCCTAATTCCCTTTCGCCCGATTCACCGAGCTGTGTCTCTCTCTCTTTAATATCTTTACCCCTGTTTTTCTGTGTCTGCTGTTTTTCTCTTTTTCGAATTATTTTTCGTTTCCTATAATCTGCTCGCTTCTCGTTTAGGTTCGACATTTTCATTAAAATCAGACGTGAACGTACAAACTAACACTTACCGACAAACAGACGCATACACACGAAGTGATATATACTCACAGGCATGCTGACGGGGGAGAGGGGGTACACATGCATAACAAATATACACAAACGTATAGTTACATAAAAACGGACTCAGGCAAACATATTCACTTCCGTTTCTTCATCATCATCATATAGTTATCATATACATGCATATACACATATATGTATGTGCGTGCGCGCATATGTGCGTGTGAATATCTATCTATCCATTGTCTGTCTATCTATCTATCTATCTATCTATCTATCTATCTATCTATCTATCTATCTATCTATCTATCTATCTATCTCTCTATCTATCTATCTATCTGTCTGTCTATCTATCTATCTATCTATCTATCTATCTATATATATATATATATATATATATATATATATATATATATACTATATATATATATATATAAGAGAACAAAGTGTACGTACACCGCTATGTATATATATATATATATATATATATATATATATATATATATATAATAGAAATATTAAAATTACTAAGTCTCTCTAAAGGAGATTACGGCAGCGTTACTGGATATTAATAGTTATCGCCATACTAATATGGTAGTCTATAAATATAAGACTAAAGCTGTCGCTGATTAGCCCCAAGAGGCCACCGCCTCTAGCTAGCTATATGACACACGAACCTGCATCCATTACAACCTTCGAACATATATATATATATATATATTACATACATATATATATATATATATATATATATATATATATTATATATACATATATATATATATATATATATATATCTATATATATATATATATATAATATATATATATATATGTATATAAGATACAAAATAAGACAACAACGCAAAACATCCGGACACCAGGTGATACAAAAAGGGACAACAAAACATCTAGATAGACGATACAAAAAAAAACAAGGACGGGTCATTCGAAGCCTTTAATCCTCAGTCAAGAACCGGATCATCCTCGCGATTTCGATATATATATATATATATATATATATATAATATATTATATATATATACATATAAGATACAAAATGGGACAAGAACCAGATCATCCTCGCTTCGAATGACTCGTCCTTGTTTTGTTTGTATCGTCTATCTGGATGTTTTGTGTGTCCCTTTTTGTATTACCTAGTTTCCGGATTTTTTGCGTTCTATCCCATTTTATATCTTATATATATATATATATATATATATATATATATATATTATATATATATAATATAATATATATATATGTATGTACACACGAGAGTAAAGACATAAATGTGAAACTTGGAGGAAAAAATAGTACTCTCGAATACCGGGGATAGGGTAATATGCTTTATTAATAAAGCTGCAAAGACATCAAAAAAGCTGTTACTCAGAGTTTCACATTCCTGTACGTTGGACAAACGGAAACGTGAAACTCTGAGGAACAGTTTGTGTGATGTCTTTGCAGATTTATTAATAAAGTACTTACACATACACACACACATTTTGCCCGACGAACTAACTATTGTGCCAACTCGCCGCCTTAACTTCGGCGAAAAATATTGACTTATTAAAAAGAAAATCCATTTATCTTTAATATAAATTCTAGAATGTTAATTGGCCGTTAAAATATTGTTATGATTTAATGGACACTAATTTTATGTTTTGTTGCTATGAGGTAATTACTGTTTGTTAAGACAGGGTTTATTGCTGAGAAATGATGGGTAAATATTATTTTACGTGAAGGATTGCGATTGGTTGAAATAAAGGGAGTGGAGATGTCTCAACGAAGAAATTGTTCATAATTAAGCGAAAATGTAAATTGTGAAATTTTAATTACTAATCATTTCAATAATAATCATATACTATATATACTCTTTTACTCTTTTACTTGTTTCAGTCATTTGACTGCGGCCATGCTGGAGCACCGCCTTTAGTCGAGCAAATCAACCCCGGGACTTATTCTTTTGTAAGCCCAGTACTTATTCTATCGGTCTCTTTTGCCGAATCGCTAAGTTAGAGGACGTAAGCACACCAGCATCGGTTGTCAAGCAATGCTAGGGGGACAAACACAGACACACAAACACACACACACATACATATACATACATATATACGACAGGCTTCTTTGAGTTTCCGTCTACCAAATCCACTCACAAGGCATTGGTCGGCCCGGGGCTATAGCAGAAGACACTTGCCCAAGATGCCACGCAGTGGGACTGAACTCGGAACCATGTGGTTGGTTTGCAAGCTACTTACCACACAGCCACTCCTATATATACATATACGACAGAGATTGATACATGAGTAAATATGTATGTGTGCGTGTATGTATGTGAAGGTGCGTGTATGTATGTGAAGGTGCGTGTTACACTGTGTTCTTGAGCAAGACCCTTCATTTCACGTTGCTCCGCTCAGCTGTAAATGGGCCACCCAGCGCCGGACCACCCTTCGGATTCGGGGGAAAATGTTGACCTGCACCCTGAGTCAGCGACGTAGTGTCATTCGTAAGCTAAAACGATACGAAGCGCATTGTGACCAGAGCGGTGTATAACAACACCCGATAGTCTGGTCGACCATGTGATATATATACAACATATATATATGTATATATATATATATATATATATATATATATATATATATATATATATATATATATATATATATATATATATATATATATATATATATATATATATATATATATATATATATATATATATATATATATATATATATATATATATATATATATATATACACAAGATAGAAAATGGAGAAATACATCTAAATCAAATATCAATTATCAGATAATACTCAATCACATACTTTATTAAACCACCACATAAGAGACTGTAGGGTTAAACATAAAAAAGCAGAACAAATCAGTGTACACAAAGGAATGTACATAAAAAAGCGTACATAAAAGAGTAATGTTGTATAATAAGTAGAATATATATAAAAAAGAGAATATAAATATAAGTAAATATAAATATAAGTATAGATTACATCTTACAGCTGTTTCGGCCATGTAGATAAGTATGTCTCATTTTACCAATATTAGCCTATTATAGTAGGTCAATATATGGATATAAATGAGACATTTACAAAAGTATCTATCATAAGGCCTCTTCGGAGATATACATATACATATGAGTGCATATACTCACACTCCTATAGATATAAAAATATACATATACATAATAATGTAAATAAATAATATAAATTAGTAAACATATATATGTTCCACATTCAATGTTTCAGTTTTTCGACTTAATATTGTGATAATAAACATACACATATTAGTACCTAGATGCAAATATACATAGTCAATAGTATATTATATCACTTCCTACTAATTTCCAAAGTGTCATTAAAGTTAGCATCATTATCGTCGTCAATACCATTAATGCTATCATTATTACCATTCATAATATTATTAATATCGCTTACATTAGGATCCGAAGTGACACACATGTATGTCCGGGTTCCATTTAGTAATTTTCCTTATGACATAAATACACTATTGGATTTGAATT
>NC_042998.1:203829815-203834815 GCF_006345805.1 Octopus sinensis | reverse complement strand
TCTTTTCTTTATTTTATTACCTTTCTGGTACTTTTTCGCTGTCTGTAGAATACATAGAAACAACTCAAATATTAACATAATTCGTTCGCATTTCCTTGGTTCATATTGCTTTCAAAAATCACCAGAGCATAGGACTATATGTCTGCTGGTATTGAGTTATGATCATCTAAGTTCTGGGATCCAGTCGCATCAGATAGACGGTGCTGCTTTTTTCATCTTGGACTGGATAAAATAACTAGAAATCTGACGCTAGGTTACGCTGGTCGGTATAGATGACTATACATAAATGCATACATACATACATACATACATACATACATACATACATACATACATACATACATACATACATACATGCATACATACATACATACATACATACATACATACATACATACATACATACATACATTCATACATACATACATACATACATACATACAAGGGCAAAGAAATAAGAACCATAGCCACTCATAATAAAAAGGAATACTGGTGGAATGTCCCAATAAAGACCTCAATATAATGTAAGCACAACAGGTCTGGTAGAATGTTTTGGGACAGAGAAAAGAAACTGTGTACAGTTGTGGAAATTAGTTGCCCATCGGATGTTAACATAAAGCTGAAGATCAGTGAAAAAGAGAACACCTATGCTGAACTATTGAGAAATCTACAGTTACTCTATCCAGATTATAAGTCCAGGTTTATACCTGTAATTATTGGGGCACTGGGATATGTAACACACTGCCTAAATACCAATCTTGAGAAATTTGGCTTCTCAAAACCAGAAAAGAGAAAGCTAATTTGAAGACTACAAAAAAAAAAAGACTGTAAAACTTTGTAGAAGTTTATCATTTAAACATATTAGGTTGGCAACTAAGTTCCCGCCGTATTTTAAAATTAAAATTTTTTAAAAGGTTAAAAAAAAAGTAACAACTAATTAATCAATAATGTATTCACCCTTGTTGTTTACAACTTCTTCCCAACGTTCAACAAGATTTTCAATACCTTGTTGGTAGAAATCACCCGATTTCGACTCGAAATGTTGATCAAACCAAGCTCTCAATTCTGCATCGGTATTGAACGAAACTCCGCGCATAGCATTTGAAAGAGATCGAAAGAGGTGGAAATCTGTTGGTGCCAAATCCAGAGAGTACGGTGGGTGTGGCAGCACATCCCAGTTTGGATGGCTTTCTTGGTAATATTGGCGATATGAGGTCGGGCGTTGTCGTGCAGCAGAACTCCATGCTGAGGATTAGGTCTTTTCTCTTGAATAGCCGTGTTGAGTCGTTCCATCTGTTCCGTGTTGACCGTTTTTTTCTGTTCAAGCAATTCGTAATAGATAATCCCTTCCCAGTCCCACCATACGCACAACATTTTACGCGGATGAAGACCTTGTTTCATGTGCGGTGTCGCTTGTTTACTGGGGCTAAGCCATTCCTTACGCTGCTTCATATACATGTACAGGCACCATGCTTCGTCGCCAGTAACGATTCGGTAAAGAAATTGTTGCTTGTGTCCATGAGTTGAGCGGTGACGAGCAAGCAGACCAGCGGATATTGTGGCTCGTTGATTTTTGTTGTTGTCACTTAAAGCATGCAGAACCCATGCTCCATACTTCTGAACCTTTCCCGTCGAGTGAAGATGCTTCTCTATAGCAGTATAGGAGCATTCCATTTTCTCTACCAGTTCCCTTGTCGTTTGACGAGAATTTTCGTGCAAAAGTTGGTTTAATCGCTCTTCATCAAACTCAACTGGACGGCCAGAACAAGGTGCGTCTTTGAGGTCAAAATTTGCGTTTTTGAACTAGGCATACCAATCACGAGCGGTTCTTTCAACTATAGCACCCTCTCCATACACAGCACAAATGTCGCGAGCAGCTTTTGCGGCCTTAGAACCTTGATTAAAAGCAAAAAGTGGGTGTCGAAAATGCTCGTTTTTCTTTACTTGACTTTCCATTTTAATGATCTGAAAATAAACAAAAATTTTAAAAAATTAAAAAAAAAACAAAATAGATTCCAAAATGATTCAAAAATAGAATTCTCGAAAAAAAAATAGATTCCAAAATTTTAAAATGCAATGAATTCCAAAATTTAAAAAAACGGCGGGAACTTAGATGCCAACCCAATATATGAACATGTCTAGATATGCAAATATATGCATGAGAATGCATACATAAAACATACAAATCTGCACATACATACCCTGTTGATGTTGAAATTCCAATGAAGGAACCTTGGATCTAGGTTAGAAACCGGCTCTTTCTCTATTGGCGAAATCTTGAAATATAATTGAATAATGAGATACATTCATACATACATACATACATACATACATACATACATACAACTGCAGAATGGGAAGGCACCTGGAAGGGACCTAATAGTTGGATATTGGTACAAGAACCTGGCATCTTATAGAAACCGATTGATAGGTATGTTCAAAAGGACTATGGAAGGTCAGACTGATATACCAATTGGCTTGCTACAGCAAGGACAAATCTTGTTGCCAAAAATGAAATCACCTAAATAGCAGGAAACTACAGGCCCACTGCTTGCCTAAACATTATGTACAAACTGTACACAAGTTGCCTCAACCAATTCCTCCAGGACCATTGTGAGTAGAACAACATTGTGACAAAGGAACAGGCTGGTGGAAAGAAGGGAGTGTGGGGATGACGGCCGAACAACTTTTAATAAACAAAGCTGTAGTGTCTGAAGGAAGAAAACAACGCAGAAACCTTGTGAGAGTATGGCTTGACTATAAGAAGGCATTCGACTCTGTCCTTCATTCATGGCTGTTGAAGTGTCTACATCTGGCAAAGGTACCTACGATCTTCATTGCTGTTATAGAGAAACTCACAAAGACATGGACAACTATTCTTAGCCTTACAACGGAGAACTTTCAAAGGAAATATTCCAGGGAGATAGTCTCTCTGTATTTCGTCCTTACTGCAGAAAACAAATGGTTACATTCTAGATTATTGAACTGCTAGAAATATCAATGTTACTCATAATTTCTTTGTAGACGGCCTGAAGATTTATGCTAAAAGTGTTAACAATGCCAAAAAACAACTGGAATTAATAGCATTTTCAGCTGATACAGGCGTGGAATTTGGCCAAAAGAAATGTTGGTAGTTGGTTATAGAACGCGGAAAGTCAGTCCACCAAAATCCGTGCATCAACGGTCTCTCTATCTTCCCCGTTCCACACAAAGAATGTTACAAGTTCCTAGGCATAAATGACAATGTATCATATGAGAGTACTGTGAATAAAGATAGAGTGACCCGAGAATATTACACCAGACTTAGGAAAATATGGCAGTCGGAACTCTCCTCTTACAACAAAACAATATCCCACAATGCATTTGCAGTGCCAGTGCTGATCCCAGCATTTGGGAAACTTGATTGGTTTGTAGAGGAAATCCACTTCATAAATACTAAAACCCGCAAAATCCTGACAACTAGGAACTTCCACAAAAATGAAGGTGGTAAAGGCCTGAGATCAGTGCAGACGGCCTTCGAATGCCGTTCGGTATCATTCAGGCAGCACCTGCCGAACAACAGCGGCAAAAATGAATATATAAATGCAGTCCTGAAAAGTGAAGGGAGCAACATTGTACGAGTTGGCAGGGAACTCCTCAAAAAACGCTCCCTTCTTGGTGATCTCCTATACAGCCCCAAAATAGCTGGACTCTCTTACCTCAGAGAAGACCCGGATGAAAAGCACTCAGCATACGGAAAAAAGACTATGCATGAGTCTGTAACCCGGAAGGTTGAAGAAGACAGTGGAATTGACACGAAGCGCATCAGAAAGATCTCAGAAAAACTAAGGGATTTGGTGATAGAGGATTTAAAAAGCTAAATTCCAAAACTGCACCATCTGAAACAACTCACAGCTACAGCTGAAAAACTATTATATAAACCTACAACATATAAACGGTAAATACTGAATTATTTGCCAGCGAACCCAAATCAGCTTCTCGCAGCTTCAATGCGGTAAAAGACACTGAATCTCGGTAAAAGACAGTCTCACGAAAGATGAGGCTGAGGGCTTCTGGAGATGTGTATAGGAAACAAATGATCAATTCAGCAAACAAGCCTGTAAGGTTAAAAGAACTGGAGCATGACTACGACAGGCATGTCCAGTAGAAGTAATATGAAAGAGAGGGTGAAATACTGGAAGAAGTTCTGCAGATATTGCCAAACAGGAAATCCTCAGGCCCAGACGTCGTAACAGGCTACAGGCTGAAGAATTTCACCTTTTATCGGCGAGATCTTACACGGTTATACGGAGAAAGTATGAAGGCCACACTAGAACTGCCTCCACGGTTATCAGCTGAAACTACTCTCCTCACCCCCAAAAATAACCAAGAGAATAAAAAACTAAAAAAAGGCATTTTAGAAAACATTCGCCAAAAGACAGGTCTAGAACAACGGGGTTTCACGAAAATCAAGGTGAGTGATCTGTCTTTTTCTTTATTCGACAAAATCGGCAGAACTGGGAGTGAGGTGTGCGAAAAAGTGCATGGCTTGGGGCCAGCTTGGAAGATAAGCCACTTGCTAATCTCAGCTCGTTCGACACAGATGTGGTGGGCATCAGCGAGACGAGAATTTCTGGTGCGTACACACTAGCACCCATTTTTGACGACTATGAGGTATTCTCATTTCGTGATCTGTTAGGATCGGGTGGTAGAGTAGCAGTGCTATTCCAGAAAGCTTAGATCTCAAAGTACAGGCAATCGTCCTCGACGCCTCCTAAGTGCTGACGGTCGATACCATACGGCAGGTATACGAGTCGTTGGCAGGAGCCAAAAATCAACGCCGACAATTTCGTGGGCTTGCAGCTGGTCATCTGGTGGGTCAGATCCATGCCACTGGACGCTGAACTTATGGACCAGTGAAAAAGCATGGAGCCTGGTTATATTCTAACTTCTGTGTGAATAAGAACTGGGACGAGATGACAAAAGTGGTGTCTAGATTTATCCAGAAATGGGCAGAATGG
>NC_042998.1:203814815-203822315 GCF_006345805.1 Octopus sinensis | reverse complement strand
TATTTATAATATAACTAATTTCAACGGATTTCGCCCAAATTTGACGTCTTTATTGCTTAGTTTGGTTTGAAATAAAGAACTTGATTAGCTTAATAATCGTAACTTAATCCCGGGGCAAGGCCGGGATATACTGCTAGTTTACTATATAAATGCGGGGGTATGTGGTTATGTATGCGTGTTCAGCCCCAAAACCTGGAAACAGTGTATCCTCGAAATAAAACGAATTTTGTTTTCAAAATTTGCGTCCCAAAGTCAATGTCGTTCGAAATAATAATAAAAAACTTTTAGATCGACAACTCACCTCTCTGTTTGTCACCATGAATCTATCCTTATGATTTACCACACTTTTATTACTGCCTGTCTCTGTCTGTCTGTCTGTCTGTCTGTCTGTCTCTCTCTCTCTCTCTCTCTCTCTCTCTCTCTCTCTCTCTCTCTCTCTCTCTCTCTCTCTCTCTGTATGTATTAATTCAGACGCATTGCTTTCATTTTCTTTAAAATTTCGTCTTCTAATATTTACTTTCATTTTGTCACAAGTATTACGCACAAATCCTGTTCACTGCTGTGGTAAAAATGATCGAACTTTAAACTCCTGTAACATTTTCCCAAAAGTTTTCTGGAATAAAAGAATGACAAACTTGGATTCAGCGTAAAGAATACATCAATGTACCAAATGTGAAAATTTTCACTTAATTTTAAAATTTCAAAATCTGTGACCAAAACAGAAACTATGTTTACCATTTTTATGTTCCGCTTTTCTCTTGGTAAACTCTCCACTGTCTCTACATTTTACCATTTTCTCTCTCTGTCTCCAAAACACTATATCGCTCATGCTGAGTGTGTATGCATGTATGTAAGGAATGTGATTAGGGTGACAGAGTTATTAAAAACAAGTCATGGAAAAGATAATTTATAGGCGGAGATCGGGTGTTAGCCCTCCTACCCTATTTTTTTTTTTTTAATTTTCTTCGGATTTCTATGTTTCCGATATCGGAGATTGTGATTTTGCCAAAAAACAAAAAAAACAAAATGTTTTGAAAATTTAAAATGTGGAGATTACAAATCTGGAAAGAATTTTTTTTCGAGTTTTCTTAGAAAACATCGTATGTCGTTCCTCCTTACTCTTTCTCGCTTTTCAAAGGCACAAATGGAAGTGTGGTCATTTTCCTCTGTTGTTAATTCTGTAGATGGCCTCAAAAACAAAGTCTTTCCCAACTTCACACAAAACTACAAAAATCACAATAGGCTGTGTGAAAGAGCAATATTAGCTCCAAAAAACGTCGCTGTTAACAAAATTAATCAACAGATAATGTATTCTCTTCCCGGCATTATATACACTTACAAATCTGTTGATACAATTCCAGATATAAATGAAGTTGTGAACTATCCTCCTGAATTTCTCAATTCACTGGAGCCTCCTGGACTACATCCACACATATTAGCAATTAAAGTTGGAACTCCTGTAATGCTACTCCGCAATCTGGAACCACCAAGACTTTGCAATGGAACACGACTGGTGATAAAGAAAATGATGTCACACGTTATCGAGGCGATCATTCTTTCTGGATGTCGAAAAGGTGATGACGTCTTTATTCCAAGAATTCCTCTTACTCCATCAGGAGAAAAATTCCATTTACATTCAGAAGACTGCAATTCCCCCTTCGTGTCAGCTATGCCATGTCCATTAACAAATCTCAGGGTCAAACCCTCTCTGTAGCCGGTCTTCTCTTGGAAGAGCCCTGCTTCTCGCATGGGCAACAGTATGTTGGCTGCTCAAGAATAGGAACCAAAAGAAACCTTTTTGTATAGGCTCCACAAGGAAAAGCAAGGAACATTGTTTACAACGAGGTGTTATAATCTCAACGGCCAGGAGGTATATACATGATCCCCTTTTTTTTAACAAACTTCATGTACTTTCATATTAATATACATATATGTGTGTGCGTGCGTGTGCGTGTGTGTGTGTGTGTGTGGTGTGTGGTGTGTGTGTGTGTGGTGTGTGTATCCATATATATATAACAGAAAACTTTAATTCTTCAATTGAATGTAACCGGGCAAGGCTGGGTATCTCTGCTAGTATATATACGTATATATATATATATATATATATATATATATATATATATATATGTAATGTATGTATGTATATGTATATAATATATATATGTATATGTGTATATATATATGTGTGATATTATATATATATATATTAGTAGTATATAATGTATATGTATGATAATATTATGTATATATATATATGTATATGTATGTATATATATTTATATACATATATATATGTATGTATATACATATATTATGTATGTATATATATATGTATGTATGTATGATATATATATGTATGTATGTATATATTATATATGTAGTTATATATATATGTATGTATATATATATATATTATATATAAAATATATATATATATGTATTATATATATATGTATATATAGGTATGTATGTATATATTATGTATGTATGTTTATATGTATGTATGTATGTATGTATGTATGTATGTATGTATGTATATAATGTATGTATGTATATATATATATATATGATATATATATATATATATATATATACTAGCAGTATCGCCCGGCGTTGCTCGGGTTTGTTTCGACCCGCTGGAATTGTAATTTTGAAAAGTAAAAATTTTGTGAACATTTTTCTGGTCGAAATACACCGAAAAGTGGCGACACAGCAGTGAAAAAATCGTAAAAAATAGGGATTTTCATAGAAAAAAGCATCTTTTTGATGTAAATAAATTTGGTGTTAACATGGTCCGATTTGAATTTTATGTTCTACGGAATGAAGAGCAACCCTTCTTCTACCATACTCTCAATTTTGGTCAACTTGCGCCGCAGGGTCTCGGAGGAGATAGTGTTAGTTGAAGGTTACCATTCTAGGTGCCTGAGTAACAACCTCGCGGATTTACAGATAAATGAATTAATTAATATTTACAGAATAAAATTAAATAATTCTTGAAAATTAATTAATATTAATATTATTTGAACAAAGTAAATAATTTTTAAAACTTAAATAATAATTTTTTTTACACAAACGCGAACGGGGAAAAGGGGGTGGCGAATTCGATTTACATACCTAATTTTTTTTCTTTTTCATGACATTGTAGCAAAATAGTAGTGAATTATATAAATACCAGCATTACATTTTTTTTCTGGGGTATTTTTTTTCAACCTCGTCACATATTTGCCCCTTTCAATTTAAACAAAGTCTTAATTAAGCAATTACGGCAGCTTAGCAATGGTTTCAATACAGGCGTGACATGTGTATCTCAATTGTTCAAAACCCTTCGAATTTTTTCGCACGTGATGATATCATAGTGAAAACTTTCAATTACGCGCGCTTAGAAGTACGCTCGCAAATTAATACTACCAAAATTTTGAAGTTCGCGCTCCGCTTGTGTGTGTGTGTGTGTGTGTGTGTGTGTGTGTGTGTGCGTGCTTTAGGTGTACGTAGGTATGTGTTTTTGTGTGTGTGTGTCACTGAAGCTATACATACATATATACATACATAACCTCTCTCTCTCTTTTCTCTCTCAGTCACTCACTACAAAAAGTGAATAAAAAAAGTTCAGTTATTTCTGTCTTTCACTCTGTCTGTCTCTTTACACACACTAACAAAAGCACTTCACTTACACACCACACTTTCTGTGTCGCACAACCCATCAAACACCACACACACACACACTCACGCACGCACACATGTACATCAATGCTTTCGGAGTGAATGTTAAAATATTGAGTTTTCTCGAATTTTGTCTTAATTGGGGGTGAAATTGAAAGAAATATGTTATGCATGACTGAATGGAGTACTTTGAAAAATCTTAGGTAAACTCTAATTGAAGAAATTGTGTGAGGAGTAAATCGTTATGTATTTATTTGTTTCTGTGTGCTGTGTTTTTTTATTTTTTGAGTAGTGGTTTAAATACTTTCAGTTTAGTCTTCCTCAAATCACTCTGTCGCTATTTACTTTCATTTTATTCGTTGCACACTGTGTGTGTGCGTGTGCGTGTGGTGTAAACCACATTAAGAAAAGCATTTGACATACACACCAGAATGTGAGTTTTCTGTAAATTTTGCTTAATTGGAGTTTAAATTTTAAAAACTGGACCTGGCATGACCCGATGCATTCTACTCTTAAAAATGCTAGGTAAATTGTAATTGAAGAAATCCTATATTGTAGATTTCTATAAGTTACAAAGGGAGGCAGATAAAATCTGCCTTTTATAATAAGAGATATAAAACTTAGATAAAACTTAGATATGTTTCGACCAAACATTGGTCCAGGCCATGTCAAACTTAATAGCACCACCTGATAGGATTATTCGAATCCTGTTTAAATCAAGTTTTGTTTATGGTCCATTCAAGTAGTGAGTTTTTGTTGGGTGAGTTGTATCCAATTATGGGTGGCTTATCTGGTATTCTTTGAAGGAATCTATCCAGACTCCGTTTAAAGTTGATGGGATCTTTTTCCTCTTTGATCTCTTTCGAGACAATGTTAAATAGGGCAGGGCCTGTTGAGGAAAAGAACTTATGTTGCAGTGTACATGTATGCTGTGATCTTGAATTGGGCAGGGGACGTATGGCCCGTGGTCCCAGTCTTAGATGAACCTTGAAGCTAATGTTCAGGTCGTTTGGGCAAAGTTGGCGGTATATTCTCCACATCGTACAAATGATGTACCGCTCACGGCGACGCTGGAGAGAGTATATATGTATAATCTATCTACTATCTATCTATCTATCTATCTTCTATCTATCTATCTATCTATCTATCTATCTACTATCTATATATATATATATATAATATATATATATATCTATATATTATATATATATATATACATATTGCCCACCGGATGCTCCAAATCACATAGGCAAGTTTGAAGATTGCCTCACAAGTATTAAAGAATCCTCATGAATCTGGAACACCACGTGACCATATTTCGTTTGGGTGATTTCACACTTCCCCAACGTCAAATGGCCCGAAGGTCTCATACTCTCTCAGGAATGAATCATGCAAGCAAGTACAGGTGGAGTCCAAGTTATATCTTGATATCGCTAGTGATAACAATACTCAAAATATATAACAGACTGGAATTGTAGGCCCGTCTCTTGCAATTTCGATCAATTGGATCTTGTCCTCCCTCTTGTATAGAAGTGTACGGCTGCAGCGAAATTCATTTTTGGACTTTCTTCTATCGAAGGCATTTTAACAAAAATGCTTCCGTAAAGACAGTGAAAATATTGTCAATTTCCCGAAACAGGGACACAATTCAATTTTTAAACAATAACCAAAGCCCCTTCTCCGAAAGGAAGAGGGTTACGGTTTACAATTATTTAACAAATGCAACACAACAACGTTTCCCTGACGAGGAACCATCAAACGAGATTACAATAGTGAAACAGTAAAAATAATAACAACAAACCTTTTTAATTTATCCCCATTTATGTGAAACCACTTATTCAAGTTCAAGTCATTGATGCAATTTTATACGAATTGCTAATACACACACACACATAATAAGGGTGAAAAATTGAATATTAATTTGATAAATATGAATTGAAAACCAGCGGTGTAGCATATAAGACCATAGCGGATATTCTTCTAGCAAAATGGATGACCACTGTTAATGGTTCATCCCTGTTATATAACACTTGCACTTTAATAGTTTCAGTATTAAAAGTGAATGTCTGCATTACAATAGAGAGATGTTTTTGTTTCACTTTTAACACGTAATACTGAAATAGTTGAGAAGATATGATATTGCTGTGGGGTCACCCTAGGGAAAAAGTTAAAAAATTTTTGCCGATGACACTCCCCGGACCTTAAGTAAGGCATGTGTAAAATTTGAATGAAATTGGTTGTGTAGTTCTCAAGTTTTAGGGATACACACAGACAAACAGACAAACACACATTCTCAGTTTTATACATATAGATATATATATATGAAAGTTCTAGACAGGGAAATTCACAGTTTACAAGGAATAAAACAGAGGAATAAAGAGTAAAAGTAGACAGAAAAATACAGACAGCAGAATGAAGTTCACAGCTCATCTTATTCCTGAGAGTATGGTGGTTAGTCCGTACTTCTGTGAAGGTCCGTACTTCCTGAGATTATATCTAATCGCTAATACCTTCACACAAACACGGACCAACCTCCATAACCTCTGGAAAAAGATGATCTATGAACTTTATTCACCTGTCTGTATTCTACAATTGCTCTTTCTTCTTTTATTTTATTCCTTATAAACTGTGAATTTCCATCTAGAACTTTCATGCATACCTTGTCTCTCATGATGGAATTGCCAGTCTACGGACATGCTAGCCTATCACTTGGGTTATCCCAGAAACAGTTGTAAGACTCCAAATTCACCTTACCCTAATTAAAGTATTACAAATTATCTAAGATACTCGTCCTACCTTGGCTTTTATTGCCCTTTTCGCTCTAATGTATTACATCTGCTAACACGGAGCCTTAATGTAGATTCGTAGCTTCAGCCTCAGCTGCCAACTTGGAATCTAACGGACGACCACAGCATACCTATTCACTTAGATCACCAGTGAACAACCCCCCCCCATATTCTACATATATATATATATATATATATATATCACCGTGATCACCGTGACCGACCAGGCTATCAGATGTTTCTACACGTCGCTGGTCACAATGCGCTTCGCATTGTTTTAGCCTTCAAATGACGCCACCCCGCTGGCTAAGCGAGCAGGCCAACAGAAGAAAGAGTGAGAGGAAGTTGTGGCGAAAGAGTACAGCAGGGATCACCACCATCCCCTGCCGGAGCCTCGTGGAGCTTTAGGTGTTTTCGCTCAATAAACACTCACAAGGCCTGGTCTGGGAATCGAAACCGCGACCCCCCGACCACGAGTCCGCTGCCCTAACCACTGGGCCATTGCGCCTCCACACACACACACAAACACACACAAACACACACACACACACACACACACAACACACACACACACACATATATATATATGTATATATATACATATATATTTATTTATACATACATATGTGTGTGTAAATATGTATGTATATATATATATATCATTCATCTTTACCTTCTTTCAGTCATTAGACTGTGTCCATGGCGGGGCACAGTCTTGTATACTAGTGAATGTATTTATACATGTGTGTGCGTGCACGAACGTATGTGTTTGTTAGTGCGTATACATACGCACAAACATACATATATATATATGCATATATTTATATATAGATATATATGTATATATGCGTGTGTATGTATGTGTGTGTGTGTGCATAAACACACGTTCACACTCATGTATAACCTCACAACAACTCAGAAATGTGGGTGTTGTACATGAAATCTGTTACCTGTAAATATGTATGTACATTTCTCTGAACGTATGTGGATATGTGTGTGTGTGTGTGTGTGTGTGTGCATGTGTGTGTTTCAATCAACTCCCAGTGAGTATGCG